>NW_024064913.1:384842-504978 GCF_009727055.1 Benincasa hispida | reverse complement strand
TGGTGGAGAAGAATGAGGAAAATGAGAGAAGAAGGGGCGGTGAGGAAAAAATTTGAGAGAGAAGGCGGAAAAATGGGAGGCGGCACCGGTTAGGGGGAAGATGGGTTAGGATTTTGGGAAAATGGGGGGAAAATAGGAGAGATGGGGAATGAGGGGTCTGGTTTAAACCAGACCCCTCTCCCGATGCCGCCCGACGGGCATTGAGAGAGCCGTCGGGAGTTCCTGATGGCTAAAAACGGTGTCGAGAGTTCCTTGGGAACTCCTGACGATCCTTTACAGCATCGGGAGTTCCCTGGGAATTTCCAACAGGCCTTTACGTCGTCAGGAGAGACGGTCTCTTCTGACGACCTAACTCCCGATGCTCTATTTAGGCGTCGGGAGAACTTCTTTTTCTTGTAGTGATTCTCACATTAAGAATACCAAGGTAACCATTGCAGTGGTGTCCTCACTTAACTTGATTGATTTTGAGGTTCTAAGAGGCCTTCGTTAGGTTCGTGTGGTACCGGTCGTTGCATTCAATAGGTTGATTTGTTGTTATTGGACGATTGGAGATTGATCGAGGGAGTTTGAAGAACATTTCTTCAAAGGTACACATACTCTATCCCTTCATTCTTTTGTGAAGCATGCTGTAATTTCTTGTTGTATATGACTAGTTAGTTTCCGTTCTTGTACTGTAATTATTTATGTTCAATTTCGAATGAAATTTGGAACGATCCTTCTGCTGCTTATGGAAATCCTCATGTCTGATTTCCTTCATCATTTCCTTGTTTTCGTCGTTCTATTCGCATCTTTTCCTTCGTCGTTCCATTCGCGTCTCTTCGCGTGCTTTGCAGTCCGCCATTTATTTCCTCCATTTCCTTCGCCGTTCATTTCTCTTTGCATCTTTTCGTCATTGCCTGTTGTCCGCCATTCATTTCCTTTTACATGCCATCGCTATTTGCAGATCTTCTTCGTTCGAGTGCCGTCTGCTGCTCCGGTGTCCTTTGCAAGCTTTCAACAGATTCACCCACATCCCTCTCATTTCCTTTCTCTTGTTTTGCGAATTGAAGCCATTGTTTCATTTCTCATGAATTTGAAATCCGATTACTCTTTGAAATCTGATTACTATTGCTTTGATTTATTGTCATTTAGCATCTATCTCTCTTGTTATTCTTTAAATTAAATCTAATGTTTCTAGAATAGGGTTTTCTTTTCCTTGTTGCCCTAATTGAGATTAACCTATTTCATTACGTTACAATTTCTGCAATTTGGTAGATTATGGATGTTATTGTGAATTGTGGATTGTGGATGTTACAATTTTTGCAATTTGGTGGATTGTGTCTTTTTTTTCCCATTTAATTCTTACGGTTAGGGATTCAGTGACCTGCTTAACTAATACTAATTAAAAATATATTTCAAATTTATTATGATATTTGTGTATATGACTAAAACTTCTATTGAAAATTCTATGAACATTTAATCATCACTTTTCTTAAAAGTTATATCATGGTCTCTAATGATGAGCATGCATAGGAAACCGGTTTTAGAAGTTGATGATTTTAAAGAGTTTTCTTTATGAAGCCTAAAATTTGCTTGAGTTCTACCAATTGTACAAAGCAGTTCAGTCTAGCTAACTTGAATCAACTATTCAAGGCAGTACTCGTGAAAGATTTTTCCGTTCTCTCTTATAGGATATGACAATAGTGTGTTCATTTCTTAAGAGAGTTTAAAGGGATTATTCTCAAAAGATATTCAGACTGATAACGAGAGGAGTAATTGACGTATGTTATTTATTTTGTGAGATATTCGACACATGTATAAGTAAAATGATACATCACATAGTTTTCACCTCTATTAATTCAACTAACTTAATGAAGGAAAATTCAATTCTATACCCCTAAAAACACATTGGTTTTCAAAGAAAATCAATAACATTAGGGGCAAAAAAGGGGACCCCTTTTACTTATTACTTAATTTTGGACGTAGTTTAGTTTTTAGTCCTTTAAAAGTAGTACATCACAAAGATTCAAAATTGAAAAGTTTAAGTCCTATCTAATAACAATTGTACGTAAGAAAGATGCAAATCATGGTTAGAAATATGGAAGAAATATGTTTTTGGAAAGTGAAAACATACAATCACATTACTAAATGCTTGTTATTCTTTTTAATACAAATTATACTCTACGGATGTTGTGTGTACACAAGTCAAATCACCTATTAGAGATTATTTCAATTTTTAAATTCTCTGAACAAACTTGGAATTGTTTATTAAATTAATCAAAATTCATGCTTAATAAAGACTTTGTACTTTGTCCTCTAATACAGGTTATTTTTTTGGATTACAAGTTGGTCAGAAAAGATTTATTTTTAAGGATGAATAAAGAATGGATTAATCTAAGAAATAAGTTATCAGTGGAGTATAGAGAAGGAGTATTCCAATTTATAGATATGGAGAAATTTCATGTTAATGATTCCAGACGAATAAGATGTCCTTGCAAGAATTGTATGAATTCAATTTAGAAAAAAATTAGATATCGTAGAATGACATCTATTATCATATGGAATATCTCACTCATACTATGAATAGGTATATCATGGAGAGCCAGTAAATTTATCTAGAGGTTTTAAAAGTCATACAACTCATTCATTACACAATCTTAAGGTAGATAGTATAGAGGGTAATGTTGTCGAAGAAAATGAGATGTTGAATATTATAAACGATCTACAAGTTCCAAGTGAAAACGAAGATGCAAACAAAGAAGGGATTGAGAATGAAATGTCCTCTAATGGTCAAGAAAGAGATACTATGAACTTATTCGAGGATTTAATGACCGAAGCACATAATGATCTATAGCCTAGTTGTTCGTAATTTTCGTTCTTGAACTTTTTAGTGAAGTTGATGCATATCAAAGTTCTCAATGGTTAGAGTAAAAAATCGTCTTACATGTTGCTAGAATTGTTAAAAGGAGCGTTTCCAGCTGGCACCACTATACCTACTTCCTTTTATGAAATTAAGCAAAAATTGCCTGATTTAGGCCTAGGTTATGAGTCTATTCATGCGTGCAAATATGATTGTGTATTGTATTGGAAAGAATTTGTAGCTTTGGAACAGTGTCCCCTTTGTGGTGAGTCTGGATACCAAGTTAATGATGCCAAGGGTAAAAAAATACCACATAAGGTATTGCGTCATTTTCCATTGATACCGAGATTAAAACGATTGTTTGCCACAAAAGAAGACGCTTCTGACATGAGATGACATAAAGATAAGTGAGTTGAAAAGGATGATGTATTGCGACATCTAGCTGATGCAGAGGGGTGGAAATATTTTTATCGTGAGTTTCCTCATTTTTCTTTAGATCCCCGAAATGTTCATTTGGGATTAATTTCAAATAGGTTCAATCCATTTGGAAATATGAGTAGGTTCAATCCATTTGGAAATATGAGTACTTCTTATGGTATGTGGTTTGTGGTGATAATTCCTTATAATTTGCATGAAGGAAACAAACTTCTTCATGGCTTTGCTCATACCTTGTCCAAAATCTCCTGGAAAGGAATTTGATGTTTACTTGCAGCCGTTGATTGAAGAGTTGAAAGATTTATGGACAATTGGTGGGCGAACTTATGATTCTGTTACTGGCGAGTTTTTTAACCTATATGCCACTTTATTATGGACTATTAATGACTTCCTTGCGTCTGGTGACCTATCTGGGTGGAGTAGAAAAGGTTATCAAGCATGTCCAATATGCAAAGAAGATAATTCGTCCTTCGAGATAAGAGAGAGAATATCATTTATCGGACATCAACGTTATCTTGCAGAGAATCATAGTTGGCGCCGAAGTAGGCAACATGATGGAAAAGTCGAACATAGACCTCCTCCAATCATAATGAATGGAGACGAGATCTTACAAAAAATAAATACGCTAAACTTTTCTATGCTTAGCAAATATCCATCGAAGCAAGATAAAAAAAGAAAACGAATTCTAAACTGGACTAAAAAAAGTATTTGTTCCAACTTCCATATTGGTCTAGACTATTGTTACGACTTAAATTGGATGTAATGCATATTGAAAAAAACATACGCAATAATTTTGTGTGGACATTGTTAAATATTGAGGAAAGAAAAACGATACAACGAACGCTCGATTAGAATTATAAAATTTGAAGATAAGAAAGGACCTACACTTGATATAGGTCAATAATAGATTTGTAAGACCACATACAACGTACACATTAACTAATAGTGAACGGGTTTCATTTTGTAAGTATTTGAAATCAGTAAAATTTCCTGATGGATTCGTGTCTAACATATCACGATCTGTGAATGACAATAGTGGAAAAATATCGGGGCTAAAAACACACGACTGTCATGTGTTGCTTCATAGACTACTCCTTATACGTATTCGAGCATACCTACCAAAAAACGTATCCACTGTTATTGTTGAATTGTGTAGATTCTTTCACAACTTATGTGCAAAAAACAATATGTATAAGTGATTTGAACAGATTACAAGCAAACACCATAGACATACTTTGTAAGTTCGAGAAAATATTCCCACCTGCCTTCTTCGATGTAATGGTACACCTTGTTGTTCATCTACCATATGAAAAAAAAGTGGTGGATCCAGTTAGTTACAGTTAGATGTATCCTACTAAAAGACGTTTATGAACATTAAAACAATTTGTACAGAACAAAGCACATCTTGAGGGGTCTATAACGAAAACTGATGCAATGAATGAATCATGGAACTTCTGCTCGTAATATCTAAGTGTGATTTAAACGAGATTCAATATAGATGAACGAAATGATGAAAATATTCCCGATCATGAGATATTTGGTGAATTTGAATTATTTAGGTAGAGGGTACGACCAATAGGGGTGTCTACTTTATGGACACTATCAACGGAGGAAAAGCATATCGCACATTGGTACATTCTCAACAATTGCAAAGAAATAACAGGCTATCTTAAGTACGTTTCAAACTTTATAAATTTCTAAGTTCTAGGATAAATACTTTGATATAACTTTCAAATGATCAATTTTCTAAGCAACACTTGAGGTTAATTCGTTGTGAAGCTCAAAGCGCCTCTGACTTATATATAAAACATCAACACAAATTTCTCGATTGGTTTAGATATCAGATAGTATTGGAAGTTGAGAGATGACTCATTTTTTGTAGTCATTTTTAATGTATAATTAATTATCAGGTTCTACAATGACGCGAGAGAGGAGATATCTCCGATGATTTCTTTTCACTTGCAATGGGTCCTTCGTTTGAGGTGAGCTCTTACAATGGATATATTGTTAATGGGGTATGATTTCACACTGTAGAGCGTGATAATCGTCGAGCTACACAAAATAGGTGAGTTCTAGTGGTCGGGGAGATCAGTGGGAAAGGAAATGTGGACAACAATTTCTACGGCATTGTAGACGGAGTATGAGAATTCCAATATGCAAACAGAATATGTGTTTTTACATGGATAACAACAAAAGTAATAGGACACATGTGGATTTAGGATACAAATCGATCAATACATCATGCTTTTGGTATGTCGATGAGCCTTTCATCTTTGCTATCCAAGTACAACAAGTCTTTTACATTGATGACACAAAATATGGTAGCAATTGGAAAGTTGTTTAAGTAGTCCAAAATAAGCGAATATGGGATGTACCAAAAGTGGATGATGTTGACAATGCACAACTAAATTTACTAGAAATTGTCGGTGGTGTCCGAGTGGATGAAACCATTGAGGAGGTTACTTTATGCAGAGTTGACGTTGATCCTACAGTTGTGGAAAGACCAATTATTGTACATGGCGATCATAACTTCATAAAAGATGATGATGAAGAACAATTATCTTCCAATAACAGTTTAAGTGCTGATGAATAATTTGAATTAGATTACAATGATGAGTAATGATGTATCTACTCAATTCTCTTTTTCTCTAGCTTACATGTATTTATTGTTGATTTAATATTGTTTTCTCTTTTTTGTGTTTGTATAGATACGATGTCAACCCCTAAAAAGAAACAAGAGGCTGATGAAGAATTCTAGAAGCAAGAGATATATCTAGACAACACAGGATCTTTTGTGGATGACACTTCAAGTTAGTATATTTTGAAATATATTCAGTTAACTGAAATACATCCTAAACTGTTTTAAATTTTTTATTCCTCAGATAATAGCTCAGCATCCACTCAAAGAAAACGTGAGCATTCGCGAAACATCAAGTTGAAAAAATATGTCAAAAAACATGGCAGAATTCCAAACGTGATAAATGAGGCGAAGACGAAGTCGATTTCTCAACATTCGGTACGATTTAGTAATGCGATTGGTGTCACCACGAGATCTTCCTTTCTAGTATGATGTCGTACTTTTGTTGAGGTTCCACACGAGTTTATAAAATTGGCTAAGAGTCAATTTTTGGTAAGTTATATGTTTATTCTTTTAGAGTCAATTGTAGACTAAGAGTCATGAGCATCATATATGCTAATTCTTCCTTTATTCTTTTGTAGCCTCATTTCGTGCTTGATCTATTTAGTCAACGACTTATCCTTTTTATAGAATATAAAATGAAAAATTCATTCAAAGAATTTAGAGCAGATTTTCACAGACATTACAAGAAATTTGGCAATCCTCAGCAAACATGTGCCAACTTGCCTAACTGGCTTAAAAATAGACCAGAATATTGATATTTTTTGTGTGACCGCTTTGAGAGTGAAGCGTTTTAGGTTAGAATAATTTAGGGTGTTTATCATTTACTGCATTTACTATTATAGAATATTTGTTTTTTTTTTTTTTTGGTTTTTTCGTTCATATTTAGGAAATGTCAGAGACGAACATGAAGAATAGAGAGAAATTACCATTCGACCACATAGGTAGATCGAAGTCATTCCTGCAAATTCAGGCAGAGTTGCAGGTAAAGGAAGGTCGAGAAATTGGACGTATTGACCTATTTAGGGAAACACACTCTAAAGGTGGCAAGTTCGTGAACAAGGCAACTGAAAATGCATATATAACATTTTTTGCTTTACTATCATGTTGTTTTTCATTTATAACTTTAGTCGCTCGTTCCTACACATTTAATTAATATGTCTAGAATCAAATAATGGAATTACAATCCAACCTCACTCTAGAAGGTTCTCAACCACTAACAGGGGATGAAATCTATGAGACGGTTTTGGCTAGACGACCCGGATATTCAAAAGGCCTAGGTTGGGGCCCTAAACCTGAGTTTAGAAGAAGTAGCAGCTCATCGAGTTCGTCATCTGCTCAAGGAACGAAGAGGCAGCTGAGGGAATTGAGAGCCAATTTCGACCAGTCTCAGTCGAGGATTAAGAAACTTGAAAACGTTAAAAAAAATGAAAAAGGATCATGCAAGACAAATGGAAGAAATGGAAAAAATGATTGAACACATGATACGATCATAGAGAGGAGGGCCATCGAATTAGGTATGATTACTTCATTATTCAGTTGTCTAATATGTTACTATCGTGCAGTTATGGTAGCAAAGTAGTTATGTCTTAGTAGGTTTATGATAAAGAGTTGTTTGCTATCCTGCAGTTATAGTAGCCAAACAACTAGATTTTGATGTGTTTTTTGTCATTATTGTGTGTAGGGAGTTTCTGTGTGTTTATGAATGTTTAGGAAGTTCGAATGTGTTGTGGGGGGTGGGTCGAGTTTGGTTTAAATTGTTTTGGGGAGAAAGTTCAAGTTTTATATGTGTTCGTTCTTGTTTATAAAGTTTGAATATTTTGTGGGAGTGGGTAAAGTTCAATTATAATTGTTTTAGAGATAAACTTGTAGGTTTTCGTGTGTTTTTTTTATGTTTATGAGAAGTTTCATATTTGTGGTGGGGGGTAGGTAGAGTTTGATTATACTTGCTTTGCTCATTTTATAGTTGAATTTGGAGTTTTTATGTGTTTATGAATATTTATGAAGTTCGAATGTGTTATGGGGGGTGGGTTGAGTTTGGTTTAGATTGTTTTGGGGACAAAGTTTGAGTTTTATATGTGTTTGTTCTTGTTTATGAAGTTTGAATATCTTGTGAGGGTAAGTAGAGTTCAGTTATAATCATTTTGTAGTTGAACTTGTAGGTTTTCATGTGTTTTTTTTTAATGTTTATAAGCGTTAGGAATGTTGTGAATCGTGGGTAGAGTTTGATTATACTCATTTTGCTCGTTCTATCGTTGATCTTGGAGTTTTCGTGTGCTTATGGATCTTTATGAAGTTTGAACGTGTTGTGGGGGGTGTGTTCGTTCGGTTATAATCGTTCTTATTTATAAAAGATTATGACATTTGAATGTTTTTGTTTTATTGTAGAATGCTATTTGAAGATGAGGTTGGACGATTGTTCAAGATGTTGTGTTCAAGACGTTGTTTCTTTTCTTTATTTATTGACGTTTTTTTCATTTTATTTACTCCATGTATTTCTGAAAACAAATTTCTTTTATTTAGTATCGACTTTGTTTAATTGTAGGATATTGTAACTTTTCATTTATTTGTTATAGTATGGACTTCGTTTTCTTTGTTTTATTTATTATTTTAGTCTGTTTGAGTTTGTTAATGATGCTTTAAAGGTTATTTAGATCAAATTTTAAAAAAATATAAATTATAAATTAAAAAAATACAAAACCAATATTCAACTAATAAAAGAACTCCTCACGCATATTTTAGTGCGCCAGGAGTTCCCATAACTCCTGCTGAATAAAACTGGCCGTCGGGAGTTCTAGAACTCTCAATGCGTAGAACAACATGTCGAGAGTTTGTATAACTCTCGAGGCATAAAATAGGTCGTCGAGAGTTGTTCTAGAACTCCCATCGCATATAATAGGGCATTCGGAGTTCCTAGAACTCCCGACATCATATATTATGCGTCGAGAGTTCTAGGAACTCCCGCCCTAATTCTAGCGTGTCGGGAGTTATAGGACAACTTTCGACGGCCTGTTTTATGCATTGAGAGATCCTCTCTCGATGAATTTTTCTCGACCAAACTCCCAATGATCCATCTGTCGTCTCCCGATGCAGTTCCTACCTTTTCCCAACGATTTGGGGCGTCGGAAAAAGTGTGATATCTTGTAGTGGACGTAGAAGTAGAATCGTGTTGAATGAACTTTCCAAATAAACTACTGAATCTTTAACAAGAGTTGTTGAAAAACTTATTACCTAAACAAGAGTTGTTGAAGTAGGTTAATCTAGTAGGTCAAATCCACCTCAAGTGTTGAAGCAACCTCAACGTAGTGGGAGGGTTGCAACCCATCTCTTCGCTATATGGGTATAACTGAAATCCTAGTTATGGTAGCTGATGGCGAGGTTGAGGATCCATTGTTTTACAATAAGGCAATGAAGGATGTTGACAGGGATGAATGAATCAAAGCCATAGATCTTGAAATGGAGTCTATGTACTTTAATTCAGTTGGGGATCTTGTAGATCAACCTGATGGGGTTAAACCTATAGGTTGTAAATTAATCTATAAGAGAAAATGGGGTGCTAATGGGAAGATACAAACCGTCAAGTCTAGACTGGTGACAAAGGGTTATACCCAGGTATAGGGAGTCGACTATGAGGAGACTTTCTTGCATGTTGCCATGTTGAAGTCTATCTGGATCCTCCTATCCATTTCCTAGTATTATGACTATGAGATATTGCAAGCGGATTTCAAGATTGCTTTTCTGAATTAAAATCTTGAGGAGACCATTTTTATGGTGCAGCCCGAGGGATTCATAGTCCAAGGTCAAAAGCAAAAGGTTAATCGGTTCATTTATGGACTGAAACAGGCATCTTCATCTTAGAATATAAGGTTTGATATTGTGATAAAATCTTGTGGCTTTGATCAGAACGTTGATGATTCATGTGTTAATAAGAAGATCATCAACAGTTCAGTTTTTCTAATGTTGTATATAGATGATATCCTACTCATTGCGAATCGTGTAGGCTTACTGACTACAATTAAGAATTGGCTAGAGACCCAATTCAAAATGAATGATTTGGTAGAGACTACAGTTTGTTCTTGGTATTCAGATCTTTCGAGATCGAAAGAACAAAATGCTAGTAGTGTCTAAGGCACTGTATATTGACAAAATGTTGATCAAGTATTCGATGCAGAATTCCAAGAGGAGCCTATTGCCTTTCAGGCATGAAGTTACATTGTCTAAGGAACAGTGTCCTAAGAAATCAAGAGGTTGAGGAAATGAGACGGGTCCACTATGCATTTGTCTTGGGCAGTTTGATATATGCGATGTTTTGCATTTGCTATGTAGTGTGGATAGTCAGTAGATATCAATCTCATCCAGGATATGATCACTGGAAAATTGTTAAGAACATCCTCGAGTATCTACGAAGAACGAGGGACTAATGCTTGTGTATGGTTTTAAGGATTTGATCCTTATAGAATACACAGATTTTGATTTTCAGACTGATGGGGATTCTCGGAAATCCACATCAAGTTCAGTGTTCACTCTTAATGGAGGGGTAATGGTATGGCGAAGCACCAAGTAGAGGTGCATCACGAACTCCACAATCGAAGCTGAGTATGTAGCGGCTTGTGAAGCTGCTAAGAAGGCCGTTTGGCTTAGAAAATTCCTAACTGATCTGGAAGTTGTTCCAGACATGTCAAAGCCCATCACACTTTATTATGATAATAGTGGTGCTGTGGCTAATTCCCGTGAGCCTAGGAGAGGTCGTGATTGTCACGAAGATAGCTTCAGAGCACAACGTTGCCGATCCATTTATAAAGGCCCTCACGGCTACAATGTTTGAGGGTCACCTGCAGAGTATGGGTCTATGGGATAGTGGGAGATTGTTAGGGTTGATGCCCTAAATCTCATAGGGTTCTATAGTTTGTAAACCTTGTATGAATAAACTTGTATGTGATTAATTATATTTTATTCACTTTGTATATTAAATATGTGATATTTTAGTTACATTAAACACAAACCAATAAACTAACATCTAAGGTTATATTTGTAACTTAAACATGTATGTGGAGACATACAGGTGGATCATGTTTAAGTGATAACCTAAATGGTCTGTAGTATATGAATAAGGCTAGGTACCTTATCCTCTTGACACTACGAGTATGGCCCGCTTTGTAGGTGTTATAATTATTGTAAAGTGCTACAAATGATCTGATCCTGATATTCATGTATTAGATATGCGAGCGAGGATATTCTATCCAAAGGAGTTTGTATAAGATCGGACCACGAAATACTTAGTCTCATTATCTAACACCATTCATAATAGAGACTTTCATTTCATTAGAATGACCATAGGTAACATGTCCTTAATCCTGAGTGAGTTATGAACTCTTGCCTATGAGGGCGGTCCTTTGATTTATATGGGTGAGAGTGGCCAGATTGCCGATTCAATAAACCTACCCTTTTGGGGATTTGTCTGATTGGGGAGTTGGGAACTCAGCTATATAAGATGGAATCACTACTTCCCCGATGCAAGGATAAGTAGATAAATTGCTCCTATAAGGTCGGATTCCGGGTCTTCAACAATGTGGTACCACACCCTTTCTTGGCCTGAGAGGGGTTTTGCCATAGTAAGACTATGATCTATTGTTCATTAGAGGGAATGGTGGTACTTAAGGAGTTAGAAATAACTATAGGGGCAAAATAGTAATTTGGCCCAACTGTACTTACAAGCAATTTATGAAGGGTCATTGTACTGTTGATTGGTTATATCCAATGAACATAAAAATATATATATAGTGCGAAGAGTTCAGTTGTTGGTCTTTAGTGGAGTGCCCGACAATTAATGGATGGTGGACAATGTAATTAAAGAGTTTAATTAATTATTCACGTACAGTTGGAGCTTCAAGCTACAGGTCCATAAGGTATTTTGGTAGCTCAAAAGGATTTATCTGAGAATCAGTTTTTTGGGTTAATTTGAATTGTTCAAATTAATAAGAGGTAATTTAATTATATATGATATAATTGACATAATGTATTTGATACATTATGGTTTAATTGGAGGAATAAATATTCGAATGAGATTCAAATATATTTTCCAAATAAGATTCATAGTTGTTAAATTTAATATAAATATGATTTATATTAAATTCCATAAAATAGAGAATAAACTATAGTTTATATTGTATATGATGCAATATTAAAACTATAGGTTATAAATATAATATGATAAGTTGGTTATCATATTTATTTATATTATTAATTATTTGGATAATTATCCATTTTTTATCTCTAACCACCTTAGTGGGAGGTTAATTGGTTTTTATGGAAAAATGGAATAAATAAAATATGATTTTATTTTTCCATAATAGAGTTACACGTGAGTGAATCTGCACGATTTGCAGAGCCTATATGATATAAGTCTTCACACTACACGATTGAAGAAAAAGCTATGTGATTACTCTTCCTTCATTGTCTTCCTTCTCCAAACTCACAAACTCCGTCCTAACCAAAATAGTCATTGCCCACCACTCTTGGGTTTTCACCCTGAGAATACCGAGGATACCAAGTGGTGTGTCCTTCACTTTTGGTTTGTTCTTGTTGCTGTTCGAGGAGTTCGTGAAAGTTCCAAGGATTTAGGTGAAGAAGTGTTCTTCAAAAGGTATAATCTTTGAACTCTTTTACTGGTTTAAAAGCATGCTCATGGATCTTGTAAACGAGTTCCTTCAAAGTTAAACTCCAGAAGAATAATTTATCTTTACCCATCTCAACCAACATTCAAAATTCATAAAGTTCCACACAACCCATCCCAAACTCATCCTACACTTCCTACACAACATTCAAAATTCATGAACTTCCACAAACAAACAAAAAAATTCCAAGTTGAACTCCAAAACAAGTATAAGTGATTCAACCCACCCCACACATCCCACACAACATTAAAATTTCATAAACATCCACAAACACACAAGAAATTCTAATTTAAACTCCAAAACAAGTATAAACAATCCCATCCCACCCCCTAAAATATTCAAATTTCAAAACATCCACAAACACACAAAAAACTCCAAGTTGAACTCCAAAAAAATTTTTAACCAATCTCAACCAACCCCCACAACATTCAAATTTCATAAACATCTATAAACACAGAAAAAACTCAAAGTTGAACTCCAAAGTAAATATAACCAATCATAACCCACCCTTCAGAACATTCAAATTTCATAAGTATCTACAAGCACACAAAAAACACTAAGTTGAACTCAAAAACAAGTATAACCAATCTCAACCTACCCCCATCAACATTCAAATTTCATAAACATCCGCAAACACACAAAAAGTTGAACTCCAAAAAAAAATATAAGTAATCTCAACCCAACCCCACACATGTAACATCCCGTGCGTTCATAAAATTTAATTTAGGATTTTGTATTAATTAAGAACATTTTGTCAGTTTTGAAATTTGGTTTTCTTAAAGGAAGAATTTGGATTTTTTTTATATCACCTTAATTTAATTTTAAGTTAATGTCGAGAAGTTAATTTAAATTAGGGGAGATCATATGAAAAATGTAACCATCTTTGCATGCACCGAACCCTTTCACAACCAACACCCCCTCCCCACCCCCCCGATTTCGTTCTCCTTCATCTGCAAAGCCCTAGCCATCTGGTAGCCCCAGTCAACACCACCGCCCATCTCATCGGGGATCCTAGTCGTGCACCATACATCTATGCCACGTTGACGTTCACGCCTCGACTCCTTCGTCCAGCGTTGCCTGGACCACGCTACTCGGATCTGTATGCGTCGTTGGACTTCTCTCCTGCACCGCCGACTCCAAGCGCCTCTGATTGAAGTCGTCCAAATGCACCGATTTCCTTCATTCACTGACCTAGCCATGAGTTCATTCCTTTTGCAGGATTCCAGCCGATGTCCTCCAGATTCTGTTGCTCGTCTGACCAGATCTGAAACCGTCTTCGTCCATTTGCATCGTCGGATATCATCTGTGCTACTGCCAGCCATGTTGTTGGTCGATTCGCCATCAATCTCCATTGCTCATGTCTGGTTGGATGAGTGGTGGTGTTTGGAAAGGTATTTTAGAGGTATCTTGTATACCCACTTTCAATTGTTTCCAAATTGTTAACAACCATTGGATTTCAAATGCCATATTCAAAAGACTTAGGCCTTGTGAATCGCTGTCCAGCAAGATTGTCAATCAATTGGTGAGTTTAGTGGGAGTTTCGTTAATTTTTGGGTTCGCCCTTTTGGTTTAGCGTGGGTTTAATGTTTGGTTGGGTTTTAGATTTGGGTTTAGACCCCTCAAGTTGGCTTGTTTCTGCATTGAATTTCGTCTTCCAAGCTCGAGTGAAGTGTCTATTTGAGCAAACACTTCGGGTAAATGTTTTGGGTGTATTGGTGGGAATTTGTGATTTGGGCTATATTTGAGGATTGGAATTAAATTCTGATGTTTTCTTTAGGCTCAATTCAAGGTTCTTTTTAGGCAAGGAGGAGAATAAATTTGTTTGTATTGAGCTCAAACTCTAAGGTAAGTAATCTTACTACTAAAACTACCTACGTGCCAAATAACGAAATTTAAGTTTTATTGAAATTCTGAGATTGTTTGTTTAGAATGATGTTTGCATATGACTTCATGTATTTGAGATTCTGAGGAACTAATTGTTGGGATTGTCCTAGAACTCGTAGTTCATAAATTTCGTGTTAAACATACTATTTATCAATACAATATTATTGGGTATCTTATTCGATAAAGTTTTTGATATTGCATCCTATTATAAAAAATCCAATAACATATCCATGGCTATAGTATGAATATTTAACTTTATGTAGAGACATAAACAGGAGCAAGTTAATAATATATAGCCTAAATGGTCTATAAGGATATAGATGAAATTGGGCATCTCATCCTGGTAACACTATTGGATGTGGCCCATTTTTGTATAGTAATACAAATGATGTGATCCACAAATCATTCATGAAGAGACATGTGAGTGGGGGCATCCTATGCAATGAGTTTGCATAAAGACTGGACCTCGAAATAGTCATTTTTCTTTATAACGACCATTTATTGTTAAAAATAACTATTTCATACTAAAGTAACCTAGGATAACTCGATCTTAATCGTGAGCTAGCTATGAACTGCTATTTATTCGATATTGTCCTTTAATCTGCATAGGTGAGTGTGATCCAACAATACTACTCAATAATCCTTCTATTTTGGGGATAAGACTAGATAGATAGATGGGGACATAGCCTTGCGAGATGGAATTCATTCCTACCCGTCATAGAGTTAGCAGATAGGTTGTTCTCTTAAGTGCTGATTGTTGATCTTGAACAAACGGGGCCCCACCCTCTCATGACAGAGAGGGATATGATTCATAAGTAGTATTATGAATCAATTGTTTATTAGAGAGTCAGTGGGATCTTAAGGAATGAGATGCATTTACAGGGGTAAAATGGTAATTTTAACCCACCTATAAATACGAACGACCTGTGAAGGATCAAATTACTGATTATGGTTAACATGGACATAGATACATCTACAGTGAGGAGAGTGCAACTATCAAGTTTTAGTGGTGTGCCTTGATAGTTAATGAAAAGCAATTAAGTCGATTTAAAGAGTTTAACCAACTGATAAGAAATCGATGGAGCTCATGATCTATAGGTCTATTTGGTCCCTCTACTAGCTCATATATTGGAATAATAAAATGAGTATTGATTGGATGGATTTTGAATTTAGGGTTATGAATTTGAAATGCTCAAATTCGATTTTATGATTTTCAATTGATTGTATACGATGTAATTAAAACATTTAATTTAGTGGAAATTAAACAAAATTTGAGAATAAATTAATATTTAAATTATGATTTAAATGTTAATTATATAAAAATGAATCATATTGGTGGAATTTGTGTTTTATTAATTTAATATTAAGATATTACATTAATAATTTTTTAATTAAAAGGTTTAGTTAAAAATTGGAATTAGTTTTATTTAAATATATTATTTTAAATTAAGTTTATAAAACTTATTTTTAAACAAAATAATTTTGTTTAAATAAAAATCATTTTAAAAAGAGAAATTTGAGTTAGTGGATTTTTCCCAAAAATTGGAAAAATCTACTAACCACATTTTTAGAAATTTGTCACCAAATTCAACTTTAGATCTTCAATCAATTCCAAGTAGGAGCTGCCCTACATGCAGTCATGTTCTATTGCATGAATTGAGTCTATAAATTAAAGCTTCATGCATGGAATTGAGGAAGAAGGCTGAGAACTTTACTTGAGTTGCTGCAAAACTGATAACCCTACTACTAAACCCATCCAAATTCATCCTCAATTCAGCTTAATTTGAGTGTTTCCACCACACATTCCTCTTTTAGCATAGTGGAAAAGATCTTGTTAGTGGTCTATCTGAGGAAACAAGCTTAAACTTGTGTGTTGAATTCGTGAAAGAGATCTTCAAAGGTAATGTTTTGTTCAAACCTTCTTATGAATATATCATGAGTAGCATGTTTGAAACTCAAATTAAATGTTGTTACAGTGCTTGATTCTGAATTCTTCCATTGCATGTTATATTACTCCTTCAGTGATTACGAATGAAAGATGTTTGAATGCTAGCATGGCTTTAGTATTTTTGTTATATGAAACTTTATTGATCTATGAGTATGATGAGGTTTATTTACATGTTATGGAACTTTGTTATAATGCATGTGATGTTTACTATAGTGATAACATCCTTACCAATAGTTAGATATTCACTAGAGGTGGTGACCTCGTTCGGTGTTCACCAGAGGATGTGCTTCCTATGGGATTCACTTGAGGTGGTGTTTTCTTCTGGATTCACTAGAGGTTGTGTTTCCTTCGGGATTCACTAGAGGTTGTGTTTCTTTTGAGATTCACTAGAGGTGGTGTTTCCTTCAGGTTCACCAGGGGTCGTGTTTCCTTCGGGATTCACTAGAGGTTGTGGGTACTTTTAACTATGTTAGGATGAGTTCAGATATTTATTTATGCTCTGTTGGGCTTGAGAAGTAAAATATGGGCTGAAAAACACACACTACACTTGATCTTTTGGGCTTAACAATACTCAGGCCCTATACGAATACCGAATACC
Source organism: Benincasa hispida (assembly GCF_009727055.1). Lineage (NCBI taxonomy): Eukaryota > Viridiplantae > Streptophyta > Magnoliopsida > Cucurbitales > Cucurbitaceae > Benincasa > Benincasa hispida. Next base: position 487,962 of record NW_024064913.1, on the reverse strand, counting down.
ACCTTTGTTATTCACACAAACACAAAACAATGTGCTAAAAGCACAATCCCTATGAGGAGAAATCTCGACCCTACACCTTGACGGCTGAGATTAGAAGAAGGCGCTGTTGTTGATTATAGAACTCTAATGTCTATTCTTTTCATTTCTTTGTTGCAGAGAAAATAGAGAGAAAAGAAAATAGAGAACCAGAGAGAGATACTGCCGAAAATCGCCTGGACGATGAGGCTGCAGTCGTCTAGCCAATTTGAGGTAAAGCAGGAAGTCATCTAGACGATAAGGGAAGAGTCATCTAGACGATGAAGGCTTTACTGAAGATCGTCTAGATGATGGGGTTCAAGACGATAAGGGTCTACACGATAGGGGTGCCGAGGTAAATGATCGATGGCTAAAAGCTAAATGATTGTTAGCTAAATGCTACATGATCGATGGCTTAAAGGTACACGATAGAACAAAACGATCGGAGAAGAAAATGTACACGATGGCTTACGTGGTTCAGCCAAGGATAGCCTACGTCTACGGAGAAGCTGACGGGAGTTTTATTAGGGAATATTACAAGATCGCTAGAAGATAATCTCAAGCTTTCTTGATCACTCTGTACAATTTTTCTCTCTTACATTTACAATTAGTTACACAGTGTATATAAAGGTAGCTTGAATGTAACAGATTTTTAACTACTTTGAAGTTGTTTTCACCTTTCTGTATTAACATTCTCCACCTTGAAATAAACTTCAAGTTTTCTTCAGCTTCTCTGATCTAACTGTCATCTTCTTTAACCTTTGTCTCTCAGATGAAACCCTATAATATCAAGGCACTTCTGAAGTTTGAGCTGAGTGACTGTCTTTGTCAACATGTCAGAGGCATTCTTTGAGGTATGTACTTTCAGAACTTCAATATGTTTTTCTTCTATCTATTCTCGAATTAAATGATATTTAACATCAATATGTTTAGTTCTGTTATGGTACTGAGGATGCTTCGATAAATGTATGGTGCTATGATTGTCACAAAATATCTTCACTGTATTCTGTTTAATTCCGAAGTCACATAGGAGACCCTTTAGCCATAGGCCTTAATTTACTGCCTCTGAAAGGGCAATAAACTCTACTTCAGTAGTAGAAAGGGCTATTACTGATTGTAAAGTAACCTTCCAGCTTAGGTCACACCTTCCATATAGGAAGATATACCCTGATAATGACCTTCTCTTGTCTAGATCTCCGACATAATCTGAGTCAACATACCCAATCAGCTCTGGTTCACTGTCTGGAAGCTGTTGGTACATTAGTTTAGCATTAGAAGTGCCCTTAAGATACGTCATTATCCACTTTGTTGCCTCCCAGTGCCTCTTACCAAGATTAGCCATATATCTACTCACCAGGCTAGTAGCATAGACAATGTTAGGTCTTTTAGACACCATTAGATACATTAAGCTTCCCACAACTTGGGAATAGGGGACTGTTAACATTATCTTCTGATCGTCAATATCTGATTCTCTAGGTGAATTCTCTGCTGAGAGTTCGAAATGGTTAGCTATAGGAGTAGATACTGATTTAGCCTCTGTCATTTGATACTTTTTTAACAATTTGTTGCAATATTGTGACTGATCAATGCTTAGAATACTAGTTTTTCTGTTTCTAATAATGTTTGCCTAGTATTCTTGTTGCATTTCCCATGTCTTTCATTTCGAACTCTGACTTGAGTAAATCTTTTACTTTATTTAACTCTTTCATAGTTGCTCCTGATAAAAGTGTGTCATCCACATATAGTAACAAGTACATAGGATGAGTGTAGGAATCTGTGTTTATTTAAACACAACTATCATAGGAGCTTTTATAAAAGCCATTCTTCTATACAAAATCACTAAAACTTCTGTTCCAGCATCTAGGGGACTGTTTGAGGCCATAGATAGACTTTTTAAGTAGGTATACATAGTCTTTTTTCCCTCTGACCTCATACCCCTTTGGTTAGCTCATATAGAGAACTTCCTCTAGGAAGCCATGTAGAAAAGCTGTTTTAACATCTAGTTGCTCCAGCTCTAGGTTATTTTGAGCCAAAATAGACAACAACAATATAATAGAAGTCTACTTGACCACTGGAGAAAAATCTCATTAAAATCAACACCCGACCTCTATGTAAAACCCTTAGCAACCAACCTAGCTTTATATCTAGGTCCTTGATCATTAGGGAAACCCTCCTTCAACTTGTACACCCATTTGGATGCAATTGTCTTGCATCCTTTTGGCAAAGGTGTTAATTCCTAAGTGTTGTTTCTCACTAATGAATGATTCTCTTCATTCGTAGCTTCTATCCACATATTAGCTTTAGAACAACTCACTACTTCTTCAGAGGTTGAGGGTTCTGAATAATTAGATAAATCAGAAGCATTCCAAGCTAAGTAGTCTTCATAACTTGAAGGTGGCACAATGGTTCTTCTCTGCCTATCTCTAGCTAGGTTGTACCCTCTCAAATCTGGTTCTTCTTGCTCGGGATCAATAGTGGCATCTTCTACTTCTTCTTCTTCTAGATGAGGTAGTTGATCAAAAAATGATTTAGAGCTTAAAGGATCAGAAGTGGGGATTAGAACTTGCTCTACCTCAATTTTATCATTCTTCACATGAGGTGTTGAAACATTAGGATTAGATCTCTGCATATACATTTCATCTTCTCTGAAAACAACATCTCTACTAGTGATACATCTCTTTTCAGCGGGATGCCACATTCTAAACACCTTAACACCTTTTGTGAAGCCCAAAAACATACACTTCACAGCTCTTGTAGCTAATTTCCCTTTACTCTGATGAACAAAACCAGTGCAACCAAACACCCTTAGGTTATTCAGATTAAGAGGTTGTTTGATCCATCTTTCTTAAGGGGTTAGAAGGTTAAGAGATGCATGAGGGCATCTGTTCTGTCTATAGACAGTGTATGAGGCTACTTCTGCCCAAAAATTTTCAGGAAGTATAGCATCAGACAATAGGCTTCTTACTCTCTCCATTATTGTTCTGTTCAATCTCTCAGCCACCCCATTTTGCTGAGGTGTATACCTAACTGTCTTATGTCTAGTTATACCATGCTGTCTATAAAAAACATTAAACTCCTCTGCATAGTACTCAAGCCCATTATCAGTTCTTAGACACTTAATTTGACAGTTAGACAATTTTTCAACCGTGATCTTCCATTCTTTGAACTTTTCAAAAACTAAATCTTTAGATTTAAGGAAATAGATCCAAATTTTTCTAGAATAGTCAGAAAAAAAGGTTAAGAAATACCTGGCTCCATTTAAGGACTGAAAAGGTGAAGGACCCCATAGGTCCGAATGCATATAGTCAAGGATGGCCTTGGTTGTGTGTTGAGCCTTCACAAAACTCTGCCTAGTAGCCTTCTCTATCACACAATGTTCACAAAAGGATAGGCTCTAATGAACTCCCTTAGGTAGAATTCCTTAGTTGGCAAGAGTGTTAGACCTTTGGCACTAATGTGTGAGAGTCTTTTATGCCAAAGATCTCCTTCAGAAGACTGCTTCTGAGTCACAATCAAAGCTAAGTGAACTTTATGAACTCCTTGAACAACATACACTCCATTAATCTTCACCCCTCTAAGGATAGGCTTATTGTTCTTCAAGACTTCACAGTAACCTTCCTTGCCTCTGTATTCACAGCCAATAGAATCAAGCATGCCTAGTGAAATTAGATTTATCTTCAGCAAAGGAACATATCTGACATTCCTCAATAGTTTTAGTGAGACTGAGCCAATCCCAACCACTAGACATGAGTTATTGTTTCCCATGTAGACAGATCCTCCATCCAACTCTCTGTAGGTACTAAACCAGTCATTATGGGGTGTCGTGTGGAAATAACACCCTGAATCTAGAACCTAATCTAGGTTCTTATTAGCTTCTTCTTCTACCTTACAATTCGAGGTAGCCAAAGCATCTGAGTAGAAGTAAGAGTCCTCACAAACTGAGGCTTTACCTGACTGACTAGGTTGGACTTTCGGTTGTGGTTGTGATTGCTTGTTTTTCTGCTCATTCTTCCACTTCAAAGTTTTACAATCTTTGATTAAATGTCCAAATTTTTTACAATATTTACATCTAGCCTTGGACTTTTCTTTCCCTTCTTCAGTTGAGCTCTGTTTTCCTTTTTCCTTATTGTTCTGCTTTGACTTGCCCTTTATAAATAAGCCCTCTACACTAGACTCGTCTTCCTTGCTAGTAATAAGCTCCATTTATTTGATTTTGAGAGCAGAGATTATGATGTTAGTAGTTAGGGAATCTCTCCCATATTTTAGGGCAGTCTTCACATCTTTATAGGAATTCTGCAATGAGTTGAGAAGCACAAAAGCTTTATTATCTACCCCAATCTCTTCTTCTCGAGTCTTGAATTCAGTAATTATCCTCTTAAAATCATCTAGATTATCTGTTAAGTATTTAGAAGCACTCATCTTGAAGGTAAAGAACCTTTCCCTTAGGAAAAGTTTGTTAGGTAGATTTTTAGCCTCATATAGCTCATTCGTTTTGCTCCACATCTTAAAAGTTGTCTCTTGATTGATCACTTACCTTAGGACACTGTCAGATAGCCTTGATTTTGGCTTTCCACAAACCAAAATCGCCTTTCCCGTAAAATATTTCAATGTCATACCTCATTACTACCATATCTGATTCAAATTTTAACTAAAAAGCTCCAAGATTTTGCTTCTTCTTGAAGCTTCCTTGCAGGCTCTGATACCACTTGTTGAGCTTGAGAAGTGAAATATGGGCTGAAAAATACACACTGCACTGATCTTTTGGGCTTAACAATACTCAGGTCCTATACGAATACCAGATACCACCTTTGTTATTCACACAAACACAAAACAATGTGCTAAAAGCACAATCCGTGTGATGAAAAATCTCGACCCTACACCTTGATGGCTGAGATTAGAAGAAGGCACTGTTGGTGATTGTAGAACTCTAATGTCTATTCTTTTCTTTTCTTTGTTGTAGAGAAAATAGAGAGAAAAGAAAAGAGAGAACCGGAGGGAGATGCTGCCGAAAATCGCCTGGACGATGAGGCTATAGTCGTCTAGGAAATTGGAGGTAAGGCTGAAAGTTGTCTAGACAATAAGGGAAGCGATGAAGGCTTTACTAAAGATCGTCTAGACGATGGGATTCAAGACGATGAGGGTCTACACGATAGGGGTGCCAAGGCAAACGATCGATGTCTAAAAGCCTAATGATCGTTGGCTAAATTCTACGCGATCGATGGCTTAAAGGTACACGATAGAACAAGACGATCGGAGAAGAAGATGAACAAGATGGTTTACGTGGTTTGGCCAAGATAGCCTATGTCCACGGAGAAGTTGACGGGAGTTTTATTAGGGAATATTACAAGATCACTACAAGTCTCAAGCTTTCTTGATCACTCTGTACAATTTTTCTCTCTTATATTAACAATTAGTTACATAGTGTATATAAAGATAGCTTGAATATAACAGATTTTTAACTACTTTGAAGTTGTTTTTACCTTTCTATATTAGCATGTTCCCTGAAAACTAGAGAATTATGTACATTCACCAGAGGTCGACATCTAGAGGATATAGATGCCTAGCCTAATCCCTATTACTGTGTTACGTAGTATTTTATACTCATCATTTCCATGTTTTATTTTTCTTTCATGTAAGGGTAATGATGCGCCAGCGAATGACAAGCGGAATCCGTAATCGTGCTACTGGGAGTAGTTATATTTTTTTTAATAATTGTCCATTATTTTACTTCATTTTTTAAATTCCATTTTTAATGTCGATTAAAGAGTTAAAAACGTCATTATATGTCTCGTTTAGGTCAGAAAATGTCCTTCATTATATTTTAATAAAAAAATATAAATATTGTTTATTGTAATGCATGCATGTTAACAATATAAAGAACAATACACTCTACCACATATCTAAATACAAAGTTACCTGCAATGAAACACACTTTTATAATAATTTATCCACAAACAATAATTAGTACTTTTAATCCATTCTATAAGTACTTATCAAATATGAATAAACATACTAACCAACATTTTTATATCAATAACACACTTTCATAGATCAATAATTAAAATTATCATGTTCAACACTCATATGGAACCACCCGCCTGTCCAAAACTACAATCAGAAATACCAAACACTTCTATAATATTAATAATTATTTCTCCCCTTCACAAATATCAATTAGTACTTCCATGAGTACTTACACCAAATACCCATAAACAAAAAATTATACATAAATCTTCCAATAAAAGATCATGGTAAGATATTAATTCGTTTATCCACTTACCAACGATTACTACTTCAGATTCATTTTAAACATGCATATTTTACTCAAAACTTGCCAAGATTCATTCTAAGATAACATTTACATTCTATTGAGACAATATATATACACATCCTATTGCCCATTGTGTTCAAATTCAACATAAGTTTACAACATTTATTAAATTAAAGCTAGTATATAAAAAATAAATTATTTGCTTACGAGGCTAGTAATGGGAGTAGTAGGATTATACACTATTTCGTGTATATACTTTTGCACATAGTAATTGCATCCTACAAAATCTAATTGATGGGGTCATGACATGTGAAGAGGTTGAAAACAATAATTCTTATGTTTGAATGAACATAATTTGTTAAAATATGAATGTAAATTTACCTTAATAGGTTTCCATTTTGGAGAAGACCGATGGTGTTGGAGATCATGCTTAGCTTGTCATGTTTTCAATCCACTAAATAGTTTGAAAACATTAGCCAAACATAAATACTTGAATTAAGAGGTAAAAAATTTCAGTTACACTTATATATTCATAACTCCATGAAATTCCTCTTGAATCTTATTTCGAATAGAGTCTTATAAACACAATTTTCTTGTCAATATCCAATGATAACTATAATAAACACAAGTCATGACATTTGGCATACTTGAATGTTGTAGACCATTTTGAATAAACATCTCAATCCGTAAACAATACTTAGTTGACATTCTATTCATTTTCATTCATGACTTATTCGTGATTGTAAAATATGCAGCTTAATCTACAAAAAAGACAAAAAATAACAAGGAAAATTTACGTTACTTTAAGCTTGTAAACTTAACCATAATCAACAATAAGACCTAAAACTTGTTTATATCAACTTGACAAACACAAAAGAACACAAATAAATATTTTCAAGACTAAAATGTAACCCAAGAAAATGTTCTATAAACACATTAGCCATCAAACAAAAAGATGATAGCAAGACCATCAAACAAGTTCATATTCACGAACTAATTTTCATCACTTATGAACCATAATCAACAAGAATACCTAGATTAGTTTATATTAAATTTTGAGATAAACTCAAAAGAATAACACAAACAAAATATTAAAAACTAAAATATATTTGAAAAAAATTGTTCTGATATACACTTGAACCACACTAAACAAGACTATCAAAGATGTACATATTCTTGAACTAAATTCATTTCAACATTTCAAAATTTCAAGAAACTTAATCATTAAAAAAAAAAGTGAATGAAATAACACTTGAACCACACCAAGCAAGCTTAATCAACCAAGTAAGATCAAATTAGTTTATATATAATTGAAAAAAAAATGGTTTTAATATACACCTTGAAGCACACCAAGAAAGACTACCAATCAAGTATATATTCTTGAACTAATTTAATTCCAACATTTCTAAATATGAAGAAGCTTAATCAGTAGAATAAAAATAAAATGATTGAGATAACATTAAATTACTAAATTGTGAATACATATGAAAAGAAAATTTTACCTTTTCAAGCAAACTACTCAAACAACCCACAAGCTTAAAAAGATTTGAACCAGAGCTTGAAGATTGGAACAGATCTGACAACTTGACGACTTGCTCAACACGATTGAGCTGTAACACCGATGACGATAACTTGCGAATGCCGGATTTGCACGACCTAATTTTGATGTGATTTGCACGTGAATGACACGACGATGACCCCGAACGCCATATCTGCAAGCGAATGTTATGACAACAACACATGAACGCAGGATCTGTAAGCGAATGACATGACAACAACAACCCACGAATGCCAAAGATGATTCGTACGGTCAAGGGGGAGAGAGTTTGTAAGAGAGAAATGAGTAAAGAAAGAGAAGAAAGGTAGTGAAATGAAAGAGAGAGATTTTTTCTAAAGTTAAAAAAATAAATTGGGATCTTTAATGTCTGTTTTAAACCAACATTGTAGCCTATCTTTAATGTTGGTTTAAAACCGACATTAAAGATCCATTTTTTTAAAAAAGAAACCAACATTATACGTCTGGTTTCACTTTTTCCAACAAAAATTAAAGCCCATAATTTTTGTAGTGTACCTTTGTGGCACACCCAATATTTGTATTCTATTTCAGTATGGTGCATTGACTCTTCAAGTGTTTTATGAAGTTGATTGGGCTGACGATACTTCTAATCGCCGCTCTATTACAGGATATGCTGTTTTCTTTGGATCCACTCCTATATCTTGGTTTGCTAAAAGTCAACAAACAGTGTCCCCCTCTTCAACTGAAGCTGAATATCGAGCCCTAGCTAACATTACGTTTGACTTATATTGGCTTCGCCAATTACTCTATGATCTCCATGTTTTTCTCCGTGATCCTCCTATGTTATGGTGTGATAATGTCTTCGCCATGTCAAGTAACCCAGTGTTTCACGCTCATACGAAATAGATTGAAATTGACTATTAACTTGTTTGTAGAAAGTTGATTCGAAAAGATCTAGTTGTTCGCTTTGTTTCCTCAAATGATCAAATTGCCGATTTATTCACTAAGGTCGTCATCTCCAACTTTTTAGACCCAACCCAATTGTTCCAGTTGCATAATTCTGCTACCCAAATAACCATTCTTAAAAGATGAACTCAATCCAACCTAACCAATAAATATTTTGATTTAGTTGGTTGAGATTAATCGGATCATTTATTAAATTTTTATTTTGGAAATACATAAAATGTTAATACTTGAAAATTTCATTTAACCATTTTTCTGTTTCCTATATTTCATGTGATTCATTTTCATGAATCACTTTAGGTAGATATTCTACTTGCCCAACTATATAAAGGGCCATTACAATTTACAGCACATCAATCAATTAAGAAAAATTACGAGCTGTTATATTTCATATTATCAACTAAAAAAACCCATTATATTTCATTTAAAAATATTTAACACAGTTTTCGAAAGAAGAAGAGAAAAAAAAAAAAAAAAACAGTAAAACCTTCAGCACAAATATTCCTCAGGAAATAAATAACCTTCACCCCAAATAAAATATATTTTTTAACAACTAAATTATAATATTATTTTTTTAATAAATAATAAATGAAATTGATTGTGTAATTAGTCCATCATTTTCTGTATAGAAGTTAGTTCATCGTAATAGCCTCGTTTTATTTGATTTTATTTATACATCAATTTGTTGCTATTTGCTCTTAAAATATACTGTTTAGTGTAAATGCTCCCAATACTTAAAGTTAGAGTAATGTGGAGAATAATGAAAAAGAAATTAAAAGAAAGAAGAAAGAAGAAAATGGTAGTTAAAAATTCTTTTAATTAATATTCAGAGGATTAATTTAGTTTAGACCTCATTCTTCTTATAATTAATATTATATAGATTCTATTTAGTGTTGTTATATATATAAGATACATGTATTCCCACAAATATAATGAAAATAGAGCTTGATATTCTATCTCTATTTTAAATCTTATACTGATTGTTTCCTTTTCTAATGTAATAGCAGAAATTTGCTCGGTTTGGAATGTTTATCAGTACCTACCCATTGCCAAGAAATCAATGTTAGTAAATTTCTTTGTTCATATTTTGTTTTTTAGTTTTTTTAATCTTAATATGGAAATGCCCATTGCCCATTTCTTTATTAGGTCTATGTGGATCTACACTTATTTTTATTTAATTGATAAACGATACATATATTAATTAATCTTTACTATTATTCTTATTTTAATATATCCTTTCACAATGACTTGGATTGAAACATGTGGTTAAAATTATCATTTGACTATGAGAAAATTACCACTTGTCTTTACCTCAACTCGTTTATCAAATTTTGGAAAGCGCCCACTAAGATTATTATCAGAAATGTCCAAATCCACAAGCATTGGACATTGATATATTCTTTTATTCATTTACAATATATTTTCTTCCCTAAATAACCTTATTTAATTAGATTATGTTCTAAATTATTTTATTTAACTTTATATTCTTGCCTTGTACTTGATAATATTATCTCACAAAATATTCATCATTTCTCTCATCTTTAATTCCATATTGGGTTTAATTTAAAGTTTAATTCTGAGGATAGATAATTATTTTTTATTATTAAACAACACTACATTAATTCACAATATGTCTAAAACAGAGAGAAGAAAAGAAAGAGGAAAAAAATAGTCGTTCTTTCCATTCAATTTAGTAACCACAAACTTATATCTCTCCGAACACACACGGGAGCTACCACTTCAAACTCATAAATGTCAACTTAGTAAACAAACTCAGGGGCTACCACCTCAAAAATATATATTTTTTAATATCTCATCCCAAGCATCAAACCAAAATAGAAAATATTTGGTTCAATTGACCTAAACACAATTACTTGGTTAAACACACTCATACATAAAAATTTATGTTGTTGTATGGTGTGAACAAACATTTTGTACACTTATGGAATTGCAGCATGTCCATTCCATAAGTGTATAATATGTTTCAAGAAGGATATTAACATTGCTAATCTGACATTCAACAAATGTAGACAGTTTCAAGAAATAAATAGTCCATTGTATTGTAGACGGTAGAACATGTATCTTCTATAGAAAACTAAAGTAGCCAAACAAAGAAAAGAGAAACAGAATTGAACAAACAAAGCTAAAGAACTTCTGAATTTTAAGAACTTTTGATTCTTAAGAAGTAACCAGACTAAACAAGTGCATAAACAAAATTTTTAAGAACATTTGATTCCCAAAGAAAAGATGAGGAAAGTTATAGAGAATTGGATAAAAAAAGTTAAGATTTCACTCTGTATAAAGAGGTTATAGATTCATCGTAAGCTAGAAGCAAGACGAGATAGGAACTATGCCTAATAATAAGCATAAGTGTAAATCCAAGACTAAAGTATGAAGATTACCTTATGCTTTCGCAACAGTAGGGTGGTTAGCTGCCTCTACTGTAAACTTTGCTCTTACACTAACAACATTTTCCCTTTAGTTGGAGAAACAATAAAATTAGTTAGGCACAATGAGTTGCATAAATCATTTAAAAAATCTACCTCTTCTTTGTGATTATCTGAAACTTTACATGTGAAATCTGGACAATTTTCCTACTTAAGCACGTAATTAAGGGAATTAATTAAGTGAAAGTTAAATCCTATGTTGGAGAGAAGGAAATTTCTAAGTGTTGAATAGATTTTTCTTGAGAAGTTTAGAGATAAGCCTTTATGAGTGGAATTTGGCTAAGTGTAAAGTCAAAAGGAACCATGTGTTTGGTGTTAACGCATGAGATGAGGCTGAGTTAGTAGAGGTTTAAAAGAGAGTAAGCATTGAAGCCAAAGGAAACCGTGCATTTGTGAGGTAGGACACATGTTGGCCGAGGCGTTGACAAGAGGCATTGGCCAAGTTCCTCATGCGTTGAGTTCATGTGAGCGAGAGCGGAGGGAGCGAGATGTTAAGCGTAAGGCGCTAGGTAGATGATCGTATAGCTATGTGCGGCCGTTGAGTGATGCGTTAGACAATCGTGTAGATGTAGGCACCGTTAAACGATGTGAAGGGATGCACTACATGATAGAGCTACACGATAAGCGATGACACTAAACGATCAGTACGAGCATTAGACGATAAGCGTGAAAGCTAAACGATAGCACTATGTGATAGCACTATACGTTAGTGTTAAGTGTTGAGCAGGCACTAAATGATGAGCGTAGATGCTAGATGATGTGCGAGCACTAAGCAATACGGCTACACGATGGCACTGTATGATAAGCATGAGCGCTACACGATAGGCGGAATACTAAACGATGGGCATTACACGATAGACACAGGCACTGGCCGATGATGCTATGCAATGATTGGATGCGTTAGATGATAAGGCATCAACACTATACGATGGAGCTAAACGATGGGTGCAGCAGTTAAGCGATAGGCTATGCACTAGATTGTTAAGAGCGTGATGTTTACTAAACGATTGAGCTACACGATGGGGTGTTAGTGCTATACGATGGATGCAGGCACTAGACGATTACAGCGAAAGACAACGAGCGGGCTGGTTTTTAAGTGCCAGTGAGATGTTTAGTAAACGATGAAGCTAAGCAATGAAGTGCAAAAGATACACGATTGACTAAACGATGGAGCGGTGCTGAGGCTTGCGTTACGCAAGGCTGATGAGTTTATCGGACAAATGGCTATACCGAGAGGTGGTTAAACTTGAGTTAGTAGGAGCTGGACGAATTAAGTTTCATGCAAAGGAAGTCTTATGCATGAGGAAGACAACTCAAATAGGTATGTGGCATGAGAGTAGGTGAATGGCAAGGAAGTAGGTGTTGGCAAAACATGGTGTAAACACATCAAGAGTATGAGGTGTCTTGCATTGGAGGCTTGGTAAAGATGAGAAGGATCATTTCCTTTGGCCTATAAATACCACCACAAGATAGTTAGAATCGGAAGTTGAAGAGGACGACAAACTCACGTTGGAAGTCGAAGTAGACGTAATCGGTTGAAGAGGAACACGAAGGGACGATAGACGATAATATTGAGGAGGAATTCGAAGAGATGGTAGACGATAATATTGCGCCAAATTTTTCCTTTCTATTTTTCTTATTATTTTAAATATATATAGTTGTTGCATTTATACAAAATGGAATCCCTAATTTGGGAATGTAGGAATAATTCAACAACAGAAAGGTTATACACTTGTTTTGACTTGATTGGTTCTTTTTGTAACTAAACTATTCTTCAGGTAAATGGTAAGACTGTAATTATGAAGTCTTTCATTGCTGACGGAGCTTCTGAGTATATTTGCCTTTGGTGACGTGGCTTGCTGTATTGGCATCCTTAACATCCCCTCTCTTAATGAGAGGGTAATTCTACTACACCGAGTTTAATCAAAGATGAAGAACTGTGAGTGTGTTAAGGTCATGGTAAGGCAATCAACGATTTGGTCGGAGGATGGTACATAACGAACATCAAGCTGAACACTGAGGACTTGATCACGAACAAAGTGAATGTCGATATCAATGTGCTTGGTTCGTGCATGACATACCAGATTTATGGTTAGAGCACTCGCGCTGAGGTTGTCACACCACAGGACTGGAACCGACTGCTATTTGACACCAATCTCACACAGTAGTTGTTTTACCCAGATGATTTCAGCAGAGGCGTGAGCTAGCACTCTATATTCAGACTACATGCTAAACTGGGCTACAATGGATTGTTTCTTTGAGGACCAGGAGATAAGATTACCACCAAGAAAGATGCAATAAGCAGTATCTGATTTTCGATCATCTATATTAGCTGCCCAATCGGCATCGGAGAAGGCCGAAACAGATAGGTTGGACCCCTGTTGAATTTAGAGGCCAAAGTGTCGAGTGCCACTCACATACCTTAGTATTCTCTTCATCGCTTGCTAGTGAACGTCCGTAGGATGCTTTAAGTACTGACTTAGATAATTAACTGCATATGTAACGTCAGGTCTCGTTGTGGTTAAGTAGTGTAGGGCGCCAATCGTGCTCCGATAGATATAGGGATCGTCAAAGGGAGTGCCATCAGAGATGGAGAGTTGCTTATTCAGAACACTTGGAGAGGGTGTTGGTTTTAGATCTCCAAGGACAAAGCGGTGTAGTAGGTCCTCGACATACTTTTTGTGATTCAGTATAACTCCATTTGCGACATTTTGCAGTTAGACTCCAAGTAAGTAGTGGAGTTAGCCAAGATCCTTTAGAGCAAACTTGAAGTCCAAGGCTGTTACAAGCTTGTTGATTACCTGTGGATCAGTGCCGACAATAATAACATCATCAACATATACCAGTAAGAGTAACAAGGCAGAAGTGCTTCGATATATGAAGAGAGATGTATCAGACTTAGCATTCTGAAATTCCCAGCTACATAGTGTCATCTTCAGTGTGTTGTTCCAGACCCTTGTTGCTTGTTTGAGGCCATATATGGCCTTATGTAAGCGGCATACATGATTTGGTAGTTGGGGATGAACAAACCCTTGCGGTTGGCACATGTAAAGTTCTTCATCGAGGACCCCATTAAGGAAAACATTATTGAAATCTAACTGTCTCAGTTGCCACCTTTTGGATACAACAAGGCTAATGATGATCCGGATGGTGGACTCCTTTACCACCAGACTAAATGTCTCGAAGAAATCAATGCCCGGGTTTTGATGGAAGGCTTTTGCTACGAGTCGTGCCTTGTAGCGTAGAATGGAGCCATTCAGGCTTCTTTTGATTCTGAATATCTATTTATTCCCTACAATGTTCATTGACGGTGACGGAGGTACTAAAGTCCAGGTCTGTTTTTCAATAGTGCTGTAAATTCTTCACTCATTGCTTTATTCCATTGAGTGGTTTTGAGAGCATCAGTGACTCATGTAGGTTCGATTAGGGACCAGTCTTTTTGGGTTTGGGAGGACAGAATTTTGGGTTTGAATATGCCTACCTTTCCTCAGGTAATCATGGAATGAGTAGGTATTGGTAAAAGTTGTGGGACAGTATCGGGTGAAGACTAGGCAGTGGACGACGAAGGTAAACGATCGGTTTGTAAACGATCGATGGGTACACGATCGGTGGGTAGACGATCGATGGGTAAGTGGGTGGTGGGTAAACGATCGGTGGGTAAGCTATCGGTAGGTAAACAATATCTGGGTAAACTATTGGTTGGTAGGCAATCAGTAGGCTGGACATTAAATGATGAGGGTAAACGATCGGTGCGTAAATGGTCAGTAGGTGAACGATCGTTGGGTAAACGATCGCTGGGTTAACAATTGGAGGGTAGACGATCGATGGGCTGGACATTAAACGATGAGGGTAAATTATCGGTGGGTAAACGATCAGTAGGTGAATGATCGCTGGGTAAATTATTGGTGGGTAGACGATTGGTGGGTTGGGCATTAAACGATGAGGGTAAACAATTAGAAGAGGGAGGTGGGAAGGCGAGGCTATTTTTAGTGTTATCAGTTGGTGATTGGATGTGGGTTATTCTGATAATTGGTGAGGGTGAGGTTGTGAATTTAGAAGGCATAGAGTCACTGTGCGGTGTGTTCTGACTGAGGGGCAGCCAGGTAACCGGGTGGACGACAATTGCTTGCTTGGCTGTTCTACAAGCAGAGGGAGACACTTGACAAGGAAAATCAGTTTCATCAAACACAACATAACGAAAGATGAACAACCTACCATTGGAGTTGAGACATTTATAGCCTTTGTGATACACAGCAGGGCCTATGTAGATGCACTTTTCTGTGCGATAATCCAACTTATGTGAGTTGTATGGTCTTAAGCAAGGGAAGCATACACACCTAAATATTCGAAGATCCTCAAACTTGAGCTTCTTTTTGAACATCACTTCCATTGAAGATTGTCCTTTTAGGACAGAGGTGGGAAGGCCATTAATCAGCAGTGTTGAGTATAAGAAAGCATCCCACCAATGATGTAAGGGAAGATGTGCTTAGGCTAGTAGGGTAAGCCATGTCTCTACTATGTGTCTGTGCTTTCTCTCAGCCCTTCCATTTTGTGCAGATGTATATGGACAGGTATACATGGAGGCAATGCCAAGTTGATGACAGACTTTGTGTATTTTGACAAATTCTCCACCATTATCTGACTGTAGAGACTTAATCAGTGTATTGAACTAAGTTTGTATCATGGTGAGAGAGTGTTGAAAAGTTGCAAGTGTGTCACTTTTTAATCTCAGAGGATAGATCCATGTGTACCTACTGTGATCATCAACAAAGATAGCATAATATTTGTACCCATCTATAGACAAAAGAGGAGTTGGACCCCACAAATCAGTATGTATAAGTTCAAAAGTTGCAGATGCTCTTGAATTAGTGTTAAGGAAAGCTAAAGAGTGTGATTTTCCATAGCTATAAGAATCACAAAATTTGAGCTCTTTATTAGATGACATAGGGTGATTGCAATATTTGATAATAAAATCTAGTATTTTTTACGATGGATGGCCAAGTCTTCTATTGCATGTAATCTTAGATACCCTATGCTTCAAAGATATGCTAAGAACAGATAGATCTTTATTCTTGTGCACTGGCTGCGGTGGTACTCTGTTTCCTACTAACTTCGAGCTAACTTCAGCACCTTCTAACTAATATAGCCCATCTTTAAGCACTCCCTTCATTATTGTTTGTCCCATACCCTTGTCCTTAACAAGACAGCAATCCGTGTAAAATTCAATAAACACGTTGTTGTCTTTTGTTAGCTTAGATATACTGACCAAATGTTTTGTTATGGCAGGCACACATAACATATCATTCAGTTTCAAATTGCAGGCATCACTAGATAGACATGCAGTTCCAACAGGAGAAATTTCTAGATTATTACCATTAGCTACAATGACTGCTTCAGTACCTAAGTATTCAGTCGGGTTGCCAAGATTGTTGAAGTCTGAAGTAACATGATTGAAGGCACCACTGTCAGCATACCTATTTGCATCAGTCATGTTTTCTTGTCTTGTCATAAAGGGGTTACTTCCATAAGCAGTGGCTAGGACTGTTGGATGAGGTTGTGTGTTTTTGGTCTGGTTGTTGGGGAAGGGTTATCCCTTGTTTTGAGGACAATTGGGAACAAATTCTCTATTATACCTGTTGAAGCAGTAAAACGCTATGTGCCCTACCTTCCCACAAACTTGACACACAGGTTTATTGTTGTTCCTTCCTCTGCCTCGACCTCTGCCATGGCCACCACCACCTCGTTG
Organism: Benincasa hispida; assembly: GCF_009727055.1. Taxonomy (NCBI): domain Eukaryota; kingdom Viridiplantae; phylum Streptophyta; class Magnoliopsida; order Cucurbitales; family Cucurbitaceae; genus Benincasa; species Benincasa hispida. The sequence goes on along the minus strand of NW_024064913.1, from coordinate 471,004 downwards.
TCCTCCCCAAGTAGATTGGTTGCTATTATTGGTCTTGTTATTTTGGTTGACATGTCTAGTATTTGTCATTTTCATTGAAGCATTATTGACTTGGTTGAAGCCTATTGTCGTCTTTTGATTTGATTTATGTTCCAATCTTCTTTCATATAGGAGAAGTTCCTATTGCATATCAAGCCATGACATGTCTGCTCTCCCTTGGATTATGGCCACGATGGCATTGTACTTTTCATCAAGTCTTAGTAGCACCTACAAAACAAGAGCTCTTGGTGGTACTAAACTACCAGCCTAATCGAGATTATCGGCATTTATTTTCATAGATCGAAGGTAATCTTCCATTTTCAAATTATCTTTTCTGGTTATTTGAAACACGTCTCGGATAGTCTTCTTCAGCCCTGGACTGAACACCAAAGAGTTGTTGAATGCTTGTCCACAGATCCCTTGCACATTCATACCCCATCACTTGAACGGCGACCTCTGGTGTCATGGAGTTATATAGCCAGTCGATGAGGAGTTGATCTATAGCCATCCACGCTTCTTATTGAGGATTGACTTCAAGTGTTGTCGACGAGCTGGAAGCTCTACTGCCGGATCTTCCTTCTGTGTTGAGCGAAGCAGCTTCTACCCTAGTTGATCTAGTCGGCATGCTCTCACCGACTGCAGGTTGCAAAAACATTAGAGGACATACCTTTTATCCGGTCAGGTGCCCTCCGAGTCGGTAACCCCGATGGATTGGAAGCACCAAGTTTTTTCCATAGAAGAAAATTGCTGCGATTAAGTTTGATGGAGGTTATCTGATTGAGGAGTTAGTTTAAGGGTGGGCCGCTGAAGTTGGCTGTGTCGAGGGTGGATCCCAGGTTTCCTTGATTGACGTTGGTCATTGTTCGTTTTGATACCAAGTTAGAATCGGAAGTTGAAGAGGATGGCAGACTCACGCTCAAAGTCGAAGCACACGCAGTCGGTTGAAGAGGAACACGAAGGGACGGTAGACGATAATATTGAGGAGGAATTCGAAGAGATGGTAGACGATAATATTGCACCAACTTTTTCCTTTCTATTTTTCTTATTATTTTAAATATACATAGTTGTGACATGATTGGTCATTTTTGTAACTAAACTATTCTTCAGGTAAATGATAAGACTGTAATTATGAAGTCTTTCATTGTTGACGAAGTTGCTGAGTAGATTTATCTTTAGTGACGTGGCTGACTGTGTTGGCATCCTTAACAAAGATGTCTCTTCAATTCATAAGCTAAATGCTCTTCAAAGAGCGTAAAAAAGAGTGTTAGAAACTAGATTTTAAGGAGACCATGCGTTGATCATGAAAGGCATGCGTTGGTCACAAAATTCCAAGAGAAGGAGATGATGTCAGACAGTGAAGTTTGGAAGTATCATCAACTTGGAACGAGGATTTCTCCTAGAATAATCATGCGTTTGGAGTGATTTCAAAGCCACCTGAAAGCTCTAAGAGTTTAGTTTTCAGGGTAGGGCTTCCAGAGAAGAAGCTCTAAGGAATCAGGCTGGAGAGTGAAGAAAATATAGAGGGGTTGAGCTGTCGGGTAAGCTTGGGCCAGTCTTGATTTTTTTTATGATTCCGGCCAAATTACTTCCTGAGACATTTTAGAGAATCTTTGTAGAAAGAAGTGTCTCGAAATAAGGATTAGAATATAAGTAATCTGAGTTTAAATTTGAATATGGATTTTAGGGTTCAAAAAGGAGCTGAGGTAATCAAGGAACTTCTAAAGAGGAAGATTTCTATCCCTACCACGGTGAGTGGTTATTTTTCCATAAGTCTTAAAGCATATCTTTTAGAGTAAAGTATATATGCTTATGCTATGAATGAGTAAATTAGCATGAGATTGAGATTATGTGATCGGGATGGTCAGGGGGTCAGTAGACCTAGCACCTGAGACCGAGTGGAACCTCACGGGATGGTCAAGGGACCGGGAGGTCTAATTCCTGAGCCTGTGGGAGGAACCTTGCATGGGATGGTCAGAGGGCCGATGGGCCTAGCTTTTGAGCCCATGGAAGGGAGAACTATGTGCACATAGGTTAATGAATATTTATAGATGTAAAATGTTAACTAGCTGCCGTGTGTGTAGGTAGAGTTGAGACCAGACCCATTCAAAGCTAAGGTTTGAGTATTAACCTCATATTTGTGATATGCTTGTTACTATGAGTTGAAATATACTCTAGAAGTTGAAATATACTCTAGAAGTTGCTAAGGTCAAGGTCTGCCACAAGCCACAGTCACACTTCTGGGGTTTTAGAGTTTTGATGTAAACTTTGTAGTTAAGTCTTGGATTTGAATAAACATTACATTCTTGTAATAAAATTGGTCTACTCAATTAGTTGTTGTTTATCTCCTTGACTTAAAGTTGACTGAGAGTAAAGAGATTTAGATGGGCAGTAGGTATCACGGAAGGGTGGTATCTGCGGTTCCTCATGCCTCTCCTCGGGCTCAAGAGGCGGGCTCGGGGTGAGGTGTGACATTACAAAAGCTCATAAGGGCTACATAGCAAAATAAAAAATTTGTTAGATACAGACAAGTTTTATTGGTATATCAAAAAAGAGTAAGAACATACTTTTAAGAAACTTTATTGTGATGGGAGTGTTTTCAATGCTCTTTCAACAGGTTATCACAAGTTATTATCCTAAAAATCACAATCATTGACAAGTTATTACAAATTATTCCACTAATGGTTTTCCTATCACAATAAAAATAGGTCCCACGCCCCAAAAATCACTCCCACTAATAGAAACAGTACTTCTTCCGTCCCAAATTCATTTTCTACTTTTAAATCTGCTAGTACATGCCATATGTCCATGCTTTGTTGCATCCCTACTTTTATATAAGCTTACACTACAAAGTTAAACAAGGAGAATGCTAAATCTTTTATATAGGAATTCAATTTTATCCACAAAGCCAACGTTTCTTCTAACTTAAAATCAAATCTATAAAAGTATGAGACTATTGCAATTGGAAACTGAGAAATCAATACTTTCGAGTAATCAAAGTCGCATCTTTTCAAACGAGAGATTGGTCTTCCATCCAATGAAATGTTTTCACATAATAGAGAAGACACTACAATGTAGATAGAGGTGAATTGCTTAGGCAGTTTTTGTGCACTTTTTTGTGCACCTCCAATTTCTATAATGCCAAATAATGCAAGTTAGAAACAATGGTGACTTTGTATTCATTACTAAACTTCTTATTCACATATCTTTTTTCAAAGTTAAAGTAAACCACACAGAGAATCAAGAAACTGTTACTCTACAAAATAGAAGAATTGTTACAAAAAGAGAAACTCTCGAATCAATATCTTCAATGAAAAATGGTGAACTACAACATTGTTAATTCAGCAATCAAGCAAGATACTGGTTCATCAAAGTGGTCTTCTCAATCCTGCAAGTGCATAGACAAGCTTCAAATTATAGCACATATAGAACAAGCTAAAACAAAAATTACACAACCAAATGATCCCAACATGTCAATTCCCCACATTAAAACCTTCAATAACAACCTAAAAACTCAAAAACAAACTCCTCTACTTCAAATGTTTTTGGAGAGCTATCAACAAAAGAAGACAAAAGTCACTCCCCAAAAAGTAAACCAGTAGAGCCGAAAAATAGAAAGTAAGGCACAAAGAAAGTGCTCCCAAAAGAAAAAAAAAAAAAAGAACCAATCACTAACAAAAAGAAAGTGCAATATATAGTATCATTTACACACACAAACCACTGTCGGATGGAGAACACAAAGAGAGAAAGAGGAGAGGAAGATGAGAGGCTTAGGGTGTTCTTTTTTTTTTTCTTTAATGCTTTTCTTCTTTCTTTTTTATAAACAAAAACCAATAAAACAAATAAGGAAAAAAAATTAAATAAAATTTGAGAGGAACTTTACATTAGAGTTTTTTTTTTTTCTTTTTAATTTTCTAATTGATAATTTGGGAAAGGGGAAAACAAAATTTTGAATGGAAATGAAAAGGGGGAGAGGGGAAACACAAAATGAAGATTAAAAAATTGTTTAGGATTTAAAAAAGATGGTCACCTACCATGTCGATTTTAAATGGACATTAAATTTTTTTTTTTTAAGAAATCGACATTATACATCCGTTTTTAATTTTTTTCAACCGACATCAAAGCTCAAATTTCTTGTAGTGACAATTTTGATTGAACATTGCCACGTGGTTGCAAAATAGGTATAGCTAAAGGTGCACTCAAGTATATATATTTTTTAATCTTCACATGAAAATGACGATTCTTTTATTTAGTTTTTTAAAACCATTAGATATATTTTTTTAATCCAAATATTTGTTTACTTAGAAAAGATCATTAAAAGATTAAAAAAAGAAAAGTAGAAAATGATGATAGTAATGAATTCTTACAATTATAAGCTCCTCTTCCCAAGATTTTAAGGGTGTTGTTGTGCACAATTATCCTATTTTGTTATCTCACATTTTCCGAGAGCTTGTAACACATTGGTTGGCTTCTTCATTAAAAAAAGTATTTTTCTTTTAATAATCTTTTCGTTCTTGAAAAGACCTAAGATAATATTTGAACTACTTATCCTAGTTAAAACTATGTATTCCACGTGTTTAATAACATTGAAATGAGATGTATGTATAAATTTATATTTGACAATCCTGTTTTTGTTTCGATTTTTTTTAAGTCATATTATCAAAAAAAAAAAAAAAAGTTAAATAATGATATATATTAATTTAAGATAAAATGTGATTTTGGTTTTAAATAAAGAGTAAGTTCAATTATGTGATAATGATCCATAGCTCTTTTCTTCTTTTTTTTCCATTTACATATTTTATTGAAGGATGGTTTAGGTTTACATATTTTATTTTAAATGAAATGTAAATATATACTAAAATGTATATGATGATTATTTATACATGTTTGCATACAAAATAATTATAAAATATATAATATAAAACCTACCTGTCTAATATCAAAAGATGACCTTGGAGCATTTAATCTAGAAACTTGATAATTTTGATAGAAACTATAGTATTGCTTGAAGAACTTCTTGTATTAAAAAGGTTGAGGATAGTTGCTAAAATGAAAATGATATGATTCGTATGGCCAATATATAGACACTATTGGTGGATACGTCTCGTTGGTTGACGATCTTCTTTCAGATAGATAATAACTATCCGGTGGAAAGTTAAGATGTTAAGTCTTGAAGGACTATCATAACCTAAGTAAGAATAATTGTCTTGATCATAGTTTTGTTGTGTATTATTACTGCTTATGACCATGGTTTTCTAAGTTTTTTCTTAGAAATTAAAACTCACATCAATTCAGTTTTGAAGTGACATGATGTGAAAATTCAACAAAAAAATGTTTGAATTAGATTATATATATATATGTGTATCTATATATATGTATGTATATATTGTTATTTTTATCAATTTTGGTTTCCTAGAATTAAAAGCATTAGATGGTAAAAAAATAAAATAAAATTTACATCAATCCAATTTTGAGGTGAAATAATGTGAAAATTCAATGGAAAAAGTTTTGAATGAAGTTAAAAATAAATACATATTATTATTTTTTTTTCTCAATTTTGGTTTCTTGGAAATGAAGGCTTTTGAGGGTAAAAAAAAAAAAAAAAAACTTACTTAAATTCAATTTTGAGTAGAAATTATACATTGATTTGTAGAACTATACCATTCATGTAATCAAGACTAGTGTGTAAACCCTAAAAAACTCCTATTCAGCCTAATTGTTTTTTAAAAAAATTCCCCTCATATATATTGATTTAAAAAAATTATACATTGATTGTAGAACTATACCATCCTTCGAAATTTTGAGAATAGGGGAAACATCGAAATTCCCCACATATCAAAATTTCAAGGTTGGTTGATTTTGAAATTTCGACATAAATTTTAAACTACGATTCGTATTCACGCAGTCCCTTGTAATTACATATTAATGTCATTTTGTCTATTTTATTTATATGATTATATCCACTAACTCAAAAAATTTTAAAAAATGATTTCATAGAAAACAATTAATTCTCCAAAAAGCAAAAAAAAAAAAAAAAAAAAAAAAAAAAAAAAAAAAAAAACTATATCGTATATGCACACCTACGTCGTCAATTGTCACATCAATGATATAGTGGATTTGAGACAAAATAAATCCAAATGTTAACAAATCATTGATGATTTATATAATCATAACCCATGTAGGATAAGGAAAAACAAATCTTATCTTAATTCTAGGAAGAAAAGATAAATTTCAATCTTACTATATGAAGTAACTTTAACTTCAACAAAATTTTGGGGTTTAATATCAGTTAGAAAAATTAAAAACAGATGTATAATGTCGGTTTAAAAAAAAAAAAGAAAAGTGGATCTTTAATGTCCTTTCTAAATAGACATTTAAGATGTATTTTAATTAGACAACCAACATTGTAGATACCCATTTATTTTTTTTCCATTAATAAAAGATATCCTCTTTCATTTCTTCATCTTTCTTCTCTCTCCTTTCTTACTTATCTCATTCAAACCCTCTTGCATTTGATCATCATCATCGTTCGTCGTCATCATTCTCCATGCAGATCTCTCCGCCACCGTTCATTGTTGCTCATGTCGGAACCTCATCGTTAGCTCGTTCGTCAACTCGAAGAGGTGCAACTCCTGCAGTGTCGTTTGCTCGTGCAGGTCAGATCCCTATTCGCTCATGCAACTTGTGCAAGTCTGATCTCGGGCATCAGTTAGCTCGTTGTCTTGGGTAGGTCTATTCGTTGTGCAGGTTCATTCGCCATTCAGCTCGTTTTCGTCATCAGATCTGCATATTTGGTTGTGGGTTTTCTACATCCGGTCATCTATTTACCCAATCTATTCGTGGGTCTTCCGATCCAGTCATTGACATGGTGATCCCGAAATTTTTTATCCAATTTTTCCGATCTAGTGGTTGTAGGTTTTTTTCAGATCCGACGGTTCAGCTCGCCGTACGGGTTCATTGCAATCTCTCACTTATAACTCACAATTACTACAAACTGACTACTACAGAATCCTTTGTAGTGATTGGGAGACTACTTCCATGATTGTTGTTAGCTTTCACCTTCTTTTTTATTCAATGGATTCTAATTTACAACAGGCACAACATCATTTTTTTTTCTTTATTAATTTTTGTTGTTGAATAATTTAATTTTCCCCCCAAAATGGAAATAATTAATTCCTTCTCGCCAGACAAGAAAAAGGAAAAGAAAATCCTTAGTTTTCTTTTGTTGTTTCTTAGAATTTATTTATATTGGAAGAGAGATTTGTTTGAGTATATATATATTTGTTGATGAAGACAATGGAATGGTTATTATAATTTACTTTAATGCTAATATTGATGCTTATATTCATCTCTCTTTTCACTTCATTGTTTTATTTAATTGAGTTCTAAACTCCAAGAAAATAAAACATTTTGTTATCTCCAAATCTGACCGTGGATATAATTTGTTTTTTTTTTCTTTTTCAACAATACCATTTTAAATGTATGAACTTTTGTATATATATACCTCAATAGCATTTTGTTTAGGAAAATCTTGTGCGAAGTTTAAAATCGTGTCAATTAAACTATTAAACTTAAATTGATTATTATTATTATTATTTTTTTTTTATTATTATTTATTTTTTTTTTTTTTGTAAACACTGGCAATTGGATGTTGTTTTGCATTTTTGGATTTGTAGTCGGCTGGTTTATGTTGAATTTGTTTTTCTTGTTAAGGCCAAGTCGTTATGTGATGGTGAGTCTATCCTCTTTCATTTCACTTCTTTTTTCTCGCTAAATTACAAAAAGAAAAAATGTCTTTGTTTCGAGATTTGTTCTTTTAAGGTAGATTTATGCATTTCTTCAATGCTGGAATGAGTTTGAAATCTAACAAGAAAATGTAATTGTTTTTTATACGTTGGTTTCATGTTATGGACGCATTTACAATGATTTTTTATTATCATAATTTCTTTGATTTACATGCATTTGATTGGATTTGTTTTATTCTTGTGAGTTGGGAACACCTGCCTATGAGGGTGGTCCTTTGATTAGTATGGGTGAGAGTGGCCAGATTGCCAACTCAACAAGTCTACGTTTTTGGAGATTCGTTTGATTGGAGAGCTACACAAGACGAAATTCACTCCTTCCCCGAAGTAGCGGTAAGTAGATAAATTGATCCATTAAGGACTGATTTCAGGTCTTGAACATAGTGGCCACACTCTCTCTTTGGAAGGGAGGACATAGTAAAAGTAAGACTACGACTTATTGTTCATTAGAGGAATCAGTGATACTTAAGGAGTTAGATGTAACTATAGGGGTAAAACGATAAATTAGCCCAGTTGTTCTTACGAGCGATTTGTGAAGGGTCATCGCACTGTTGGTTGAAGCTTCAAGCTACAGATCAATGAGATCCCCTTGGTAGCTCAATGGGTTCAAGTTGAGAATTAGATTTTGGGTTACTTTGAAGTGTTCAAATTAACAAGAGAAATTTGAAACGAATCCCCAAAAATCAATTTTGGTGGATTAAATCAATTAGAAAACTGAAAATCAATTTTGGTACTAGAAATATCCAAAGAATTTTGAATGGTTGGTGGATTAATCCACAATTAGGCACCTAGACCACTCCTCAATGTTCTTTGATGTGTCAATGAGCTGAATCTCCTAGTGCTTGCATGTATTTGTTACATAAAAGCATCAATTTTGAGGATGAAGGAAGAAAGATGCTGAACATCAAAAGATTCTGCAAAAAATTATTTACTCGTTTTTTCCCTTCTTTAAACCCTCATCTTCCCTTGCTCAATTCTCTTCAATTATGAGTTCCACCACTCAAATCCAAGTTGGAGAATAATAGAGAAGACACTCTTGATGGTCTACTATTGATTTGTAAGCCCAATTCGCAGAGAGGAGCAAGGATCAAGAGGTTTCCTTCAAAGGTATAAGTTCTTGAAACCCTATTCTATGAATTTCTTTTCATGCATGCTTTTAGAACTCAAATTAAATGTAATTAGATTGCATATTGATTCTGATCGCTTTTGCTGCATGCTTGTACATTCCATCACTAAGACGTCTCAAGAAGTTGAGGAAAGGAAAAGAATTCCATATACACTCGTAATTGAGAGTCGGATGTACGCTATGTTATGTACACGTCCTGACATATGCTTTGCATTTGGAATTGTCAGTAGGTTCTAATCTAACCCTGGACACAGACATTGGACTAGTGTTAAGAACATCCTCAAGTATCTCCAGAGAACGAGGGACTATATGCTCGTGTATGGGCCTGGATTTGATCCTTACAGGATACAGTGATTCTGATTTTCAGACTGATGTAGATTATAGGAAATCTATTTCATGATCAATTTTCACTCTTAATAGAGGAGCTATAGTGTGGTGAAGCATCAAGCAGAGTTGTATGACTGACTCCACGATGGAAGCTGAATATGTACCTGCATGTGAAGCAGCTAAAGAAGCTGTATGGCTATACAAGTTCTCTATAGATTTGGAAGTGGTTCCAAATATTCATCTGCCTATCACTCTGTATTGTGATAACAGTGGAGCACTTGCCAATTCAAAGGAACCATAAAGCCACAAATGTGAGAAACACATCAAGAGAAAGTATCATCTCATTTGAGAGATAGCACACAGAAGAGACGTGATAGTCACACTGATAGCCTCTAAAGAAAATATTGCTTATCCATTTACGAAGGCCCTCATGGCTAAAGTGTTCAAGGTTCACCTGGGTGGACTGGGACTATGAGCTTCATAATTTAGGGCAAGTGGAAGAATGTCAAGGGTATATAGATGCTCTAGCTTATTGTATTTTCTCTCTTAATCTCAACATTATGTACATTATATATTTGTATATATTTGTAACTCACTGGAGCATTAGTCCAAGTGGGAGATAAATTAAACGCTATCTATCCAGTCTTATTATCAAAATGGGAGACTTTTTTAGCAGTGCTGTTGATTCTGGGATCACATAATTTGTATTAGTATACAAAGTGGACTGCATCCAATAGTGTCACCAGGAGGAGGTATCCAATCTGATCCATATATTTATAGACCATTTTGGCTATATACTAAAACTTGATCCACTTTTATGTCTCTACATAAAGTTAAAATATTCATACTATAATCATGGATTTTGTTTATTAGATTTTTATAACAAAATGCAATATCAATAACATTTTATTGAATGAACGACCTAATAATACTTTTATTGATGAATAAAATATGTTTTCAGTATGTATGAATTGCGAGTTTTAGAACATTCCCAATACACTAAATCCTTTCTTGAGTTTTCAAGCATCGCGAATCAAATTATTAAATTTTAAAACAGAGAGATGTAAATGCAACCTAAACGAAAATTTCAAGACTTTTTTTTTAAATGAAAAAATTGTATTTTTTCAATTAAAAATTAAGGATAAAATGAGTATTTAAAAATTCTTCTGTCATAGCTTCTTTTATATATAGAATGAATATCGATGAAAGATATAGATTTATCATCTTATTCTTGTTTTTATTAAATAATTTATGATTTTCTCTCTTATCTACTTTCATTTTTCTGTGTGTGTTTATAAACTTAACCATTAATTACACCTACCATATAATAAAATTCATTCTTATCCTTATTTCTCTCGACCCTCTGTGAAAGGTTGTGAAGAGAGCTATTCTCTCTACCAAGGGATACAAAGAATTTCTTTCCATTTTAATTCCTCGTAGTGTTCATAAAATCCCAACTTGGATTTTTCTTTGTTTTTTTTTTTTTTTTTGAAAAGTTCCACGTGAGTTAATTATAAGTTTAGTCCCTATATTGTGTCAATTTGATCTATAAATTTTTAGAAATGCCTAATTGATTCTTAAGATATTATATGTGTCTAATATGTCATAAAAGTTTTGAAATTATTAAAAATTAATTGATCAACTTGATATAAATATAAATTATGTTTATTGAAACTTTAAACTTTCCCTTTTGTATTTACACTATATGTTAAAAAAATATTACAATTAAGTATTTAAATTTATAATTTTAAAAATTTAGAAACCAAATAAATAGAAACCTTAAAGTTCAACTAAACTTATAATTTTAACCAAATTCATACTTCTACCAATTGTATAAACGAGAAAATAATAAATGCTTTTCCTAAATGATATTCTATTGTATGGGAAAAGTTTAACTTTGAAGATAAAGAAAATTTAAATCAGTTATTGTGAAAGTGAACATAATTCAATAGTAATTGACATGAACACTTTTTTCTATCAAAATAAAAAATTTAAATATCTATAATAAATTCTTGTAATAAAAAAGAAGTTGATTATAATTGTAAGGTAATAAAAGAAATTGATTAATTTAGTCCCAATTTAGTAACCATTTGGTTTTTAGTTTTTTTGTTCCAAAAATTAAGCATTTAGGACCACTTCCTCCAAATCTCTTCTTTCGTTATCTACTTTTTATTAATGGTTTAAAAAACCAAGCCAAATATTGAAAACTAAAAAAATAGTTTTTTAAAAAAATTATATTTGAAATTTGATTAAGAATTCAACCATTATAATTAAAAAAGATGCAAGTTATGGCAAGAAATAGAAGAAAATAAGCTTAATTTAAAAAATAAAAAATGAAAAATGAAATAGTTACCAAAGGAACCTTAACCTTCAATACACCATTTTTTAAAAAAAGAAACACCAATTTTTTTAAAATTTTCGTATTTGATAATTGATTGTTATAAAAAAAAGTCATTTGGTCAAAATTTGGTACACATAGAAACAATGTATTTTGGTGGAAATAATAATTTTGTCAGCTTGATATATATATCGAATAAAGAAGAATAATAATAGGACCCAATTCAAACTTTCTTTAATTTAAGCATATTCCTTATGTAGAGTGGTAGATCAAGGAGACGTATAATCTAGCAAAAAGGAGAAAGGACACAAAAAAATACCCTAATTTTTACTATTTAGGGTCTTAATGTTTATTACAATTGGACTAAAATGGTTTTTATCAATAATAATAATAAATAGCTTATGTTGTTCCATATTACAAAATTTATTACCATGAAATGAGATTTAAACTCATATTAACTTATATTTGACAAGCATATGTTTTGGCTTATTAATTACATAATAACAAGATTCACCTTTATAATTTCTCGGATTATTTGAGCCTAAACATTGTAGTATACTAAAATAATTTTCGACATGTCAACATTTTTATGTATAGTTCTACATGTTAATGAATTCGACATTTATACTGTGAAGAAATATGTACAAAGGAAAAAAAAATCAATCAAATTTCTCTAACATGAATACACTATGAATAATAAATATTTCCCATCTATAAAATGTAAAATTTTTGTTTATTAATTTAAGTAGCTTTTTTTTAAAAAAATTTTTTTTCTCGTGTTTGCATTTCAAATCTTCGTTAAAACTAATATTAACCGACATTTGAAAATACTAAGATAATTTTGATCCTAAGAACGAAAAAGGAATTTTTTTTCTTCACAAATTGGCCAATAAGAAACAATCATTATATTGCTTGATATCGAAAACTAATTAAGTTTTTAGAATAGATATAGAAAATTGAAACATATTAATCTATGAAATGAAAACTGTGGGCTTAAAAGAGTCGTTTGTATTAGGCAACTTCAAAAGGTCGATACATAAAATCTTAATTTGTCTTGAAAATTAATTAAGATGTTATTTTAAGGAAAAATTAGAAGTTTTAGTAATTGCAAATTAAAGTGGATCGTTATAAAATTTGCTTATAATCAGGATAAGTTATAGAATCAAAGGGCTGAAAATTTTAATGTAAAGCTATCTAGTTGTGTGATGATGATAATTATGAAAAGACATCTCTTTCAATTTGAAATTCAAATTTGTTCAAATTTTTGTTCATGGAAAGGCTTAATTGGGGTAATTATGTTTGTGATGTCATTCAAGTCTTCAATTCTTATTTAAGATCTCTCTAATACGTTTTTTTTTTAAAAAAAAAAAAATAATAATAGCCAAAGAGTACGAAATAAAATAATTTATTAAACATGGTATAATATGATTTTTGAAGAAAATTTTGAAAATGGTGTTATAATTTTAAAACACATTTTAAAAATTTAATACATAAAAACAATGATATGGAAAATAAAGCATCTTATTTAAAAGTTTATGTAAAAGTAGAATATTATTAGCATTTAATATTTTTTGGTACAATAAAATAGAGGATTCAAACCACAAATCTTTTCATCCTTTGCATATATGTATATCTCTCTGGGTGAATATTCTAAATTAATAATAATAAATAAATCATATACAAATGGTGTTTAAAATAGTTTATGAACTTTTTAGTTGTGTGCTAGTTTTTGAACTTTAAATATTTTTAATAATCCATAAACTTTTAATGTATAATAAGTCTTTAACCTAAATATTTTTAATAGATCTCTTAATTTTGTATACAATATAACAGATAAAGTATTTTCAATTTTATGCCTAATAGGATGTTTCATTTCATCCATTTCTTAAAAAAATTCATGTAAAAGTTTTAGGATTTTGTTGAGCAAAATTTAAAATTTTGTATAATAGATTAGTTAATTTCTAAAAATTTTGTATATGTGAAAAACAAAATATATACTAAATTGAAAGTTCAGAATATATTAAATACATTTGAAATTATCAAATAGATACAAACCAAAGTTTATGGACTAAACTTGTAATTTATGAGTTAGGCTCAAATTTCAAGGTTTCATGAATAAAAAATAATTAAAAATTTTAGAAACCATGAAATAACCTTAAAACTGATTCAGTCATTTGTTGTCCTTGTCTTGTTTAAGGAAATTGAATGTGTCTCCATGACAATATCCCTAACATGTAGTAATTATAATTAATAAAAGAACATAAACATAGAATTTTCAAACTAAAAACAATAATAATAATAATAATAATAAACCTCCCATTGATCATTTTAGGAAAGATTAATCAATGAGATGAGAGGGTGTTTTATCTCATGCCTTTTAGATCAAACTCATGAATAGTTTTCTTTACTGGCAGATTCTACTATGTTGATCTTACTTTTGAATTATTATTATTGTTATTTTTTATATCAAAAAGAGTTTGAAACATTAAAATAATAATCCATCTCAGCTCCATGGCTTTTGAAAAACAGAAAGACAATTAAATAATAATAATAATAATTTAAAAAACATATCTTGTTTTATAATTTGCAAGGAAATAACTTTTTCCTTAATTGCTAATCTATGAATTAATGTCAACCAGTAATATAAAACCCAATTCCTCTCTTTCAATTTTCTTTCACAGGTTTGAGATAACCAAAGAAGAAGAGGGAAAAAAATTTGTTTGAAGGTAAATTTATTTTTTGGTTGGCTATGGCTGAAACTGAAAAAGATTACCAAAATTGCAGTTCTGAAGCTTCTAATGGTGACGATGAAGATGGAGATGGTTGTCGATGATGAAATCGATGGTGGTGATCGGCAGTCGCAGGAGTCGAACTCACGGTTGTTGTTGGATCTCCAGCTTTCTAACAATATTGAGAATTCCGGCAACGGCGTGTTGGAGATTTTGAACTCCGAGAAGATAATACCGACGGCTGCGTTGGCAGTGACGGTAGAATCTTCTTCTTCTCAAGTCATACAAATAATGAATTATCATCAAATACAAAGTCTAGGGTTTTTCCATGCAACTTTTGCAAGAAGGAATTTTCCACCTCCCAAGCTCTAGGAGGCCACCAAAATGCACACAAACAAGAAAGAGCCATGACCAAGCGCCCCCAGGGAATGAAACTCGGAAGCAGCGCCAATGTCGTCGGGCCACCATACTTGTCGTCGTACTATAGTCCATATTCAGTCCTCTCGGCTCATCCACTCTATGGATCGTCGCTCGGGAAGTTCCTCGAAATACAAATGGATTCAATGATACACAATCCATCGTATCGGTGGCTCGGGTCTCCCACGCTACAGTTTCACGACAGAGTAGATGGTGCTTGGGCTTCCGGATCGGTGGTGGTGAATAGTAATAATAATAATAATTCAAAATTATTGGCATTTGAAAGGCTAAAGATAGAGGGAATTCAAGCTCACAACAGTGGATTTCGATTGTCATCTACGATAAACGTAGCTGAATCAATGAGAAAATTTCAAGAAAATGGAACGATTTCAATACCGAATTTGAACCATTCCGAGCTGCCGGTGTTGATGATGGATCACCATGTGGAAGAAAGCCATGAACTTGATTTATCACTCAAGCTTTAATTTAGGGTTTGACCTTCATTTCCTGTGTTTAAGAAATTGACACAGCATGTTGTGTTGGTTTTTTTTTCCTTTCCTTCGCCAAGAAAGTTTTAATGTCATTGAAATTTCCTTTTGTACACGCTCTACAATTTTCATTGCTTTTCTTTAATAGCATTTTATAAAATCTGCTTTAAAAAGAGTCAGAGAAAAAAAGGCAGAAAGATTGACTTTTAAAAATATTAACCCATCTAATGTTTTTTTAAATAAATAGACCATATCATCCACCATCTGTTAATCTCATCAGCTCTTCACATTTGGATAGGAAATTTGTTGAATGGGTTCTCAAGTAAGGAGTTACTATCTCATTGACTGCCTAAGATGTACTTTGATCTCTGCCTAAGTTGACTTCTTGCTTTCTTATTGTTTCTTTGATTTTCCTTCCATTGTGTAAAAGATTAGTATGTACTTGACCTTCATTTTTGCATTATGCTCTTAATGATGACAAATAAGGTTTTGTATGAGCTTTTCTCTAAAAAGCCTTTTGTAGTCACTGTTCCAAGGTTGCAATAAATGCAATCATAGAATGTTTTTAATCCATGTTTCGTAAAACTTTGAATTCATATTTTGCAAGTTCATATTCACATTTTTATGTATTTCTCAACTCCAATTTTTTTCATTTCGAGGGACAAGAATATTTCTCTTATTTGGAGTACTTATACACTAGTATGTATCTACTGTTACATTGGAACTTTTCAGGAACATTTTGGATGGTTTCTTATGGAGGATGTTTTGATAACATCAATAAAGTTTAGAAAGATTTGGCTACAACAGAAAAAAATCATTTTGCCAACATATTCCCCACTAAGTGGCTACATAAAGGTTAGTGACACCCAATACGATGGAAATTCAAGTATACAATATTGGTATTTTGGGATGATATATCTCTATCATCTTCATTTCTATCACTTTTTCTATCCTTTTCTGGCTTTATTGATTACAGAATAGTGGAAAGGCAAAACAATCACGAGTTGACCTAATGGTAAATAGGAGATGTGCTCTCAATAAATGACTAAGAGACCGACGGTTCAATCCATAGTGACCACTTTTCCAAGGAAATGTTGTATGGTCAGGCGGATTTAGTGGAAAGTGAAATTTAGTCCAAGAAGCAGAGTATGTTTCTTTGTTTTGAGCTCTTCCTTTATTTCAGGTATGAAACAAACTTTTTCGGGTAGTAGGGAATGATGTGATAATGCTTCTATCTCTTTTTACCCGAAATGCTAATAGTTTTCAAATAACCATTTCTTCATGATTGGTTATAGTTTTAAAAGAATTTAATTACAGTTTTATCACATGGTTGGTGATATCTTTTTAAAAGAATTTGATTATAGCTCTTCTCATGGTTTTTTATTACCTTGTTTTCAATAAAAAATTAGGTTCTGTATTGGTATTGGTGATTTTGATTTTCGCTGTTGAACAAGTTGGGATGAACTAATATTCATGATTATCTGTTGCTAGAAACCATTATTCTTTTCTCTTATTTATCTTAGGAGGAAAGGGTTTCTTGAATAGAAGAAATACCCAATTACAAATAAGAAAAGAATAAAATAATTACAAATAAGGAAAGAATAAAATATAGAAAATATAATATAATAAGTACAATATAAAATTTTAAAATAAAGGAAATAATCAACACTCCCCCTCATGCTTGTTTGAAGATATCATTCATAGCCAACTTGTCGATCAACTTGTTGAATTGCCACTTTGGAAGACCTTTGGTTAACAAATCTACAATTTGCTCTGTTGTCGGGAGAAAGGGAATGCATATTATTTCTGCATCGATCTTTTCCTTTATGAAGTGTTTATCAACTTCAATATGTTTGGTCCTATCATGAAGGACTGGATTGTGGGTAATGGAAATTGCTGACTTGTTATCACAATAGATGCGTATGGGCATTGTCTGAGAAAAATTCAATTCTTCCAATAGTCTTCTTATCCATATGCCCTCACAAATACCATGGGCTAATGCCCTAAATTCTGCTTCAACATTACTTTTTGCAACCACACTTTATTTTTTACTTCGCCAAGTAACCAGATTTCCTCCAACAAAAGAACAATACCCCGAAGTAGATCTTCTATCAGTCGTGCTTCCTGCCCAAATCCACATCAGTGTAAACCTCAATGTTTTGGTGGTCATGCTTCGTTAATAATATATCTTTTCCTGGAGTACCTTTCAAATATCTCAAAATTCTATAAACTGCTTCAAAGTGAACTGACCCGGGAGCATGCATGAACTGACTTACTACACTAACTGCAAAAGCAATGCCAGGACGTGAGTGAGAGAGGTATATGAGTCTCCCTACAAGCTTCTAGTACTTTTCCTTTTCTTTAGCTTCTTTTTCAGTTGCAGTAACCAATTTTAAATTTTGCTCAATAGGAGTTTCTGCTATCTTGCAACTAAGTAAACCTGTCTCATTCAGTAGGTCAAGAATATACTTCCTCTGGTTGACAAGAATACCATTTTTAGATCTGGCAAACTCTATTCCTAGGAAATACTTTAAGGTTCCTTGGTCCTTGATTTGAAAATCATTAGCAAGGTTTTTCTTAAGATTTTCAGTCCTGTCTCATCATTACCTATAAGAATGATATCAAAAACACACACTATCAAACCTATCAATTTACCACTTCTAGTATGTTTATAGAACATAGTATGATCAGCTTGACTTTGACTGAATCCACAGCTTGTGACTGCCTTTCCAAACCGTTCAAACCATGCTCTGTGAGATTGTTTAAGCCCATATAATGATTTCTTTAACTCGCACACTTTGTTAATCCCGAGATCCACCTCAAAACCAGGTGGCAAGTCCATAAAAACCTCTTCTTCAAGATCCCCATTGAGAAAGACATTCTTCACATCAAGTTGATAAAAAGGCCAATCAAAATTAACTACCACAGACAACAAGATTCTAATAGAATTAATTTTAGCTACTGGAGGAAATGTTTCTAGATAATCAATGTCATAGGTCTGAGTGAACCCCTTGGCAACCGATCTGGCCTTGTACCTTTCAATACTACCATCAGCTTTACATTTTATAGTGAACACTCATTTGCATCCCACCGTCTTCTTATCTTTTGGTAGTTCGACTATGTTCCATGTGCAATTTTGTTTCAGTGCATTGAATTCTTCCATCACTGCTAATTTCCAATTCAAATCATTTAAGGCTTCCTGTATATTCCTTGAAACAAATCGGTTGGTTATTTTGGATGTGAAGGCTTTATGACAGTCGGACAATCTATGATAAGAAAGATAGTTTAGGATTTCGACTTGTAGAGTCATTTTGTAGTGTTTCTCCCCCCTGAAGAAGAACTCTCCATACTTTGTATCGAATGACTAAAGCTCATAATGGCAGGATCACTAATGTTTGGGAGAGATAAAGTATCCCAAAAATTATCTTCAAGATTAGATATCTCCCCCTGAAGAAAATTTGGGCTAAAAAAAGGTTGATTTTCCAAAAAAGACACATCCATACTATCAAAATACTTGTGGGTCAAAGGATCGAAACATTTGTAAGCTTTCTTATGAGAAACATAGCCTACAAAAATGCATTTAGTGGCTCGAGGATCAAGCTTAGTTCGAGAAGAAGGAGAAGTGTGGACATAAGTAGTACACCCAAACAATTTAATTGGTAAATCAGAAGACAGCCGGTTATTAGGAAAAAAACTCATTGAAGTGATTAAGAGGAGTTTTAAAATTCAAAATCTTAGCCGGAATTCGATTGATTAGATATGCAGTTGTAAGAACGGCATCACCCCATAAATATTTTGGAACATTCATAAAGAACATAAGGGCACGAGCAACTTCAAGTAAGTGTCTATTCTTTCGCTCAATAATGCCATTTTGCTGAGGCATGTCACGACACGTAACTTGATGAAAAATGCCCTTTTCATGCAAAAAATTAGTTAATTGTTCATTGAAATATTCAGTACTGTTATAGTTTGAAATTGAGTCTCTATCATATTGTAAAACCGAACAAAAATCTCTTTTACCTCTGACTTTTTTGTTAACAAATAAAGCCAAGTTAAACGAGTGTGGTCAACTATAAAGGTAACAAACCAATGCATACCACTCTGAGTTAAGACTTTAGACGGACCCAAATATCATTATGAATTAAGGAAAAAGGTGATGAAGCCTTGTACAGTTTAGGCAAATAGGTGGATCGATGAAGTTTGGAAAAAATGAAACTTTCACGTTGACAAACTGAACAATCAAATCTTTTAAATAAATCGAGAAACAGATACTTTAAATAAAATAAATTTGGATTGTCTAATCTACGATGAAAAAACATGATAGTTTCTTTAACAGAAGGAGAACAAACATTACTCAAGCCCTGAACTTTTTTATGACTAGCAAAAACTTCATCAAAGTAATAGAGACCATCAATAATCCTAGTACGTCTAATCGTCCACCCTGATTCCTAGTCCTGAAAGATATAATGAGTTTCACAAAAGATAACACGACAGTTAGCATCCTTAGAGAGTTTCCTATCAGATGACAAGTTACAGGCTGATTTTGGAACATGAAGGACAGAATGTAATACAAGTTTTGTAGTCAAAGGAATAGTTCCTTTTTCTTGCAATAGAAGTAAAGCTGCCATCGATAATGCGAATTTTTTTATTGCAATACACAGGAGAATATGATTCAAATAAACAAGACGAACTGGTCATATGATCAGAAGCTCCAGAGTCTATAATCCATGGAGATGAATTAAGGCAAGAGAGAACTTGAGGACAAGTACTTGATTGTGCCAAGAAAACACTAAGATTACCAGATGATGAATTGGCTTGTAGCAGCTTCAAAATTTGATCAATTTGCTCCTTGTTAAACGGGTTGGAGTCAATAACATTAGCATTAGAGGCATGTTACTTGGAACTTTTCCAATTCGCAAGTTTTCCATGAAGTTTCCCAACAAGTTTCACGTGTATGTCGAGGTTTATTGCAATGGTCGCAAACTCGAATGATGGGTACCTTAGTATCCGACATATCGTTGAAAAAAAGGAAACCCAAAAATATAAAATCAGTAGATCTGAAAAAAAAAAAAAAAAAAGAAAGAAAAAACACAATGGCATAAACGAACTAGCAACTACGAAAATTATAGCTGACGGATAACAGCAATCGGTCGGCATAAGACTGGGTTTTTTCTAGGATTTCAAAAAGAAAAAAAAAAAGTTTTTTTTTTTTTTTTTGATTTTTAGGGTTTCAAAAATTTTGTTTCTCTGATACCATGTTAGAAACCATTATTCTTTTCTCTTATTAATCTTAGGAGGAAAGGGTTTCTTAAATAGAAGAAATACCCAATTACAAATAAGGAAAGAATAAATAATTACAAATAAGGAAAGAATAAAATATAGCAAATAAATACAATAAGTACAATATAAAATTTCACAATAAATGAAATAATCAACATCTGTCATAAAGATAAGGCCTAGTATTATGTAATATTTGAAGTTCACATTATTGTGTATATATATTTTTGTTAATTTTTGCAACTTCATATATTTATATTGTTTTGTGGCTATTCTACAGTTACGGATGCCCAGGCATTGAGAAGGAAGGACGCTTTCAGAGTAGCCACTTATCAATTGTTTTGAGTTACTTTTTGTTTTTGGAGGGTGCTCAAGTACCCTTAGGTGGTATTGAGAGTCAAGGTGACATATTGCACTTTTGAGATTATTTTGAGAGTCAAAGAGTAACTTACACTCTTTAAGAGCATTTTAAATTATTTTTATAATTAAAATGACACTTCATCACTTTGACGATCTTTGTAGGTGGATTTGATAACCAAAATTTACTCTTAGGGCCTCTTTTTGGAACTTTTAAGGTTGTTTCAGGAGTTAAAATGACTTTTTACTTTTTAGATTGTTTTGAGAGTCCAAGTGTGATTTGAGTATTTTTTACAATTTTGTTTACATGGATTTGATAGTCAAAATTAACTAACAGTTAGATATTTTTTAGATGCTCAAGGTTCTGACAGTGAGTGTTACTCGAGATTCAAAGTATCAAAAAGACACTTTGCCTACTACAAAGTCGCCTTACAACTTCTTATGTGATTTCTGCAGCATGTCCCAAGAATTAATGGTGATGAAGTAACTTTAGATTATCAGAGGTTGTTAGATAGCTAAAAAGAATTTTGTTTGATATGGTTGAATCAACAATCTATTAATAATAGCTTGCATGTGTGAGTTTCTTTTACGATTTCTGCTACTGAGTTATATTTCTCTTAGAATATAATTGGATTAAGGAGATTTGATTCTCTTTGTGTTTTAAATTGATTCGAGAAAAAATGGAGGAAAAAAATTTGCATGTAATTTCCTAAGAACTAAGTATGTTTATTACATCATTGTAGTATGAAATAAACTTGAATTTTCTTTTGATGGTTAAGTTTGAAAACTTCAAATGAATCTCCATATAATTCAAAGAAGTCAGCTTTCTTGTTGTTACAAGTTTTCAAATGGCATCATCATGATTTTGGGAGAAAGTTTGCCCTCTTGTTACAGAAGATTATCAGCGACAATGACAATTTTTTTTTGGAAAGAATGGACTCAATTGGTGTTGATCATGTAGGGATTATTATTTTATTCATGATAATGAAAATACAACTATGAATAAAATTCATTTACAAATCATTTGAGCTATCATGTAACTAGACATGGAGGTACTATTTAATCTGAAATTTCCATGAATAAAATTATATATATGGTTAATATTGAGGTGCATCTCAGGTAGCACTCATTTTTATGTATCTCACTCTCATCATCTAGATAAAAAATCATTAAAATATGTAAAAAAAAAAAAAAAAAGAAACAAGAAGAATTTTACCCATGTCAAATTATGATTGGACAATTTGGTGAAATGTACAAAGATAAGTGCTACCCAAGATGCACCTTAGTATTTTTGTATATATTCATGTTGAAAGCCCATGCATCTTCTTTTCTTTTACTTTTATTTTAACTTTGAGAAACCCCTTTTTTATATTAATTACAAACCCTTCCATAAAGGACCACTACAAGAAAATATATTTAACGACAAATTTTTAGTGGCACAAGCAATTTTTGTTGGTAAAAAGCGACTTATAGCAATGTGTTAAAGATATGTCACAAAATATCATTATAAGCGATATATTTCTAATTTGCGTCACTAAAAGATTCTGCAACACATCAATTAATGGCGCTAAATATCAAATACTTTTAGCAACATATTAAAATGTTGCTAAATATATGGCCAAGTTATTTTCCACACTTCCCCCCTCCTTAATTTTACATTCCCTTTTTATTTTAGTTTTTTAGTTTTTCCTTTTCCCCCAACTTTACCTTTGCCTCTCTTAAGAAGCCCTCATCCTACCGTTTACCTTTGGCTCTCTCAAGAAACCTGTCAACGGTACTGCTCCCACGCAAACCACGAATGGCAAGACGACGTTTCTCCCACGCGAACCACTCGAATGGCCAGACAACGTTCCTCCCACCAAACCACACTCGAATCTCAAGACGACATTGCTCCCACGCGAACCACGCTCGAAACGCAAGGATGCTGTTCCCATGCGAATGGCACTAAACGTCGTCCAGACGTATCAAATTCCACTTGTTGTTTAAATACCTCAACTTTCCTATCTTAACAAATCACATACAAAAATAAAGGGATCGATGCCTTAAAAAGGGTTATTCATGAAAAAATATGAAGAGAAAAATAACAAGTGAATGTAGACATGGCCATAATTGTGATGATTTGTATACATACTATTGAAAGATGGAATCAAAAGAGACAAGACAAGTTTTACGTAGAAAACTCTAATGCAAGGAGAAAAAACCACGATAGAAAAGTTTTATTGTTTAATGTCATGCTTACAAGAGACCCCAATCTCAGATATAAATAGAATGAGGGGAAACCCTAATTTAGTAAATATAGAGTAAACTACAAATATGCCCTTAGGGCTAATGCAACATATGTCAACATTCCCCCTCAAGTTGGGGCGTAGATATCGGCAAGACCCAACTTGCTAACACAAGCTTCAAACGACTTTCTCGATAACCATTTGGTAAGAATATTTGCAACCTGTTAGACTGAAGGTACATAGGGAATAAAAGTAACCTCGTGGTCTAACTTCTCTTTAATAAAGTGTCTGTCTATTTCTACGTGCTTGGATCTATCATGTTGTACTGGATTGTTAGCAATACTGATGGTAGCCTTATTATCACAATACAGCTTCATGGGATCCGGACTATCCTGGTGAAGATCAGACAAAACTATCTGCAACCAAATTTTTTCACACACTCCCAGACTCATAGCTCTATACTCTTCTTCAACACTGCTTCTGGCTAATACACCCTGTTTTTTACTTCGCCAAGTCACCAAATTTCCCTACACAAAGGTACAATATCTTGAGGTTGACTTTCTATCAATCATTAATCCTGCCCAATCTGAGTCAGTATATACTTTGATGCTCCGTGTATCATATTTTCTAAACATTAAGCCCTTCCCTTGGGTGGACTTCAGGTATCTCAGAATTCAAGTCATTGCTTCCATGTGCTCCTCATATGGATTCTGCATGAACTAACGTACCGAATTCACAACATGAGAAATTTTGGGCCCAGTATGAGATAAGTAAATCAGTTTTCCTACCGGGCATTGATACCTCTCCTTATTTACAGGAACTCCTTCCGTAATTCTTTTCTGTTTGCCATTGACCTCAATAGGAGTGTCAATGGTTTTGCATCCAGTCACTCCTGTTTCCTTTAACAAGTCCAGAGTGTATTTCCATTGAGACATAGATATTCCTGCTTTCGATCTCGCCACTTCCATCCAGAGAAAATACCTCAGACTACCAAGATCTTTGATCTCAAATTCACCTGCCATCCTTTGTTTTAGCTTAACAATTTTTGCTATGTCATCTCCTGATAAAATGATGTCATCAACATACATCACCGAAATAACAATCTTCCCTAAAGGTTATTTTTTGGTAAACAATGTATGATCAGAATTCCATTGAACAAACCCTTGGGATTTGACAAACACTGTGAACTTGTTGAACCATACCCTAAAAGACTGGTTCAAACCATATAAGGATTTCCCGAGTTTGCAAACATGGTTAACAAACTTACCTTCTAAACCTGGAGGCAGACTCATGTAAACCTCCTCTTCTAACTCACCATTCAGGAAGGCATTTTTTACATCCAGTTGATTTAGGGGCCAATCTTTATTCACGACAAAAGAAAGAAGAACTCAGATCTTATTTAGTTTAGCTATCGGAGAAAAATTTTCTGAATAATCAATTCCATATGTCTGAGTGTACCCTTTAGCAACTAACCTGGTCTTATATCTCTCGAGCGTTCCGTCAGACCTATACTTCACCATGAGCACCCATTTGCAACCAACTATCTTGTCACCTCTAGGGAGAGCTACTATCTCCGAAGTTTATTCACTTCGAGAGCTCTCATTTCATCCATTACTGTTGCTTTCCACTCGGGAACTTCCATGGCCACATGTACACTGGTAGGTATTGCTAGATCATCAAGTTGGGTAGTGAAAGCCTTAAAACCAGGAGATAAGTTACTATAGGTCAGAAAACTATGCAAATGGTACTTTGTATATGACTTGGTTCCCTTCCTCAAAGCAATTGGCATCTCCAGAGTGGTATCGTAATTGTTACTATAGGTCAGAAAACTATGCAAAGAGCTGCATGCTCACGTAGGTTGACCACCTATTTTAGTTGTCATGACTTATAAAACCTAGGTTACAAACTCAACCGGTTTATAATCCTATCTAAAGCTGGGGGTACTTAAGTTGACGGTTTATGGAACACCTCCTACTTGGGGATTATGGCCGAATTATTGAGCATTGGTAACTGGTTTTATGAGCATACGTGAGTGATGTGAGGTAATAAAATGGTTTATCATCTAGACATCATAGGTTAAAATCCAATTATAAGAGTTATACTTGGATAAACCACATAGACTTAGGGTTGTTTTATTAGCCGAAAAAAACCTAAGTATAAATCTACCCAAATTGAACACTTCAGTGGCAGTTTAATAACTTCTATATGATAGAGTTATTAGAAAACTTCAGTGGGAGAATAATAACATATATGATACGTTATTTTTAGCTCTCACGTCTCTAAGAGTTCACAATCCAGATTTAAGCAGTACTTCGTGTCACCCTGGAAGTGACCTCCATTCGGACAGTATTTTTAGCTTAAATCTAAATTTCGGTGAATAAGGGAAAGTTGTTCAAACATAAATCTATTATTCGATATATAAATTTTAACTACCACGTCTTCATATAGTTTACATCATGAGATTCATATGACGCTTCGTGTAACCCTAGAAGTGACCTCCATTCAGAAAGTGTTTTGTATGAGTCAATATCAAGGTAAATGGAGGAAGTATTTCATAGTAAATGGGTGAAGAATATGTGTCAATATATAATACAGTCTCCTTCATTAGTCTGGATTGTGAGATTCCTATGTTGTGTCTGCTGGTTAGCTTTAAGCGGCCCTTTGCTAGTCGTTTAGCGATGACTATCCCTACGAAGGGTTGTAACATAGGATTCAGAACAATATAGGCTTCAGTAAAATGAATAGGGTCTTATAGTTTCGTCTTGGATATTGTCTTCTATTTCGGAGGCAAATTCATACCATTCTATAGGATATGAAAATGGCGGGTCACACTTACATGAATTACTCAGTTGTTAGTAAAGATCTTGACCGAAAACTTTGACTAAACGACTATAGGAATAAGAGTTATTTCGGGGATAGTGTTTGGTCAAAATTTTTTGTTTCAGTGAAGGAGTATCTGACTACCCCTCGGTAGCACCTATTTTGACTAACTAAAATATCATTACAAATAAATAATGATCATGGGTACATTATTACTTTTTGCTAAAACTTGATTTTGGATTTAGTTACAATATGCTAATTAGAATTTGTTTGAAATTTATAAGCATGTCGAATTCTAGAATACTTGCTTTCGATGTATATAACAGTAAAATCAAATCGACAAACAAATTACTCGCGATTCAGTACACCAAAAGAGTTTCAACAGAGGATTGTTCTCTATCTCCCAACTCATCTAAAATTATGAATTATGTAGATGAGATGATGAATTCGAACAACAAGATAAATATGATTTACTTGTTATCGAAGCATGTTTAGTGGAAAAAAATAAAATATGGATAATTGATTCAGGTGCCGCTAATCATGTATGTACTATCTCACAGGAAACAAGTTCCTAGAGATAATTTACAGAAGGTGAAACAATCCTTAAGGTAGGGACCGAGGAGATTGTTTCAGCCAAAGCAGTGGGAGATATCAAGTTATTTATAGGAGACAAGTACATTTATTTGAAAAATGTATATTATATTCCTTCTATGAAAAAGAATCTAATTTTTGTCTCTTATTTGATAGAGCAAAATTATAAAGTTTATTTCAAAAATGGTGAAGTGTTCATCAAAATGGGAAATAAACAATTTTATTCTGTAAAATTAGAAAATAACTTGTACATGTTAAAACCAACTGAGGTCAAAGCTGTTTTGAACATAAAGATGTTTAAAACTGCTGGGACTCATAAAAAAAGGAAGATTTCTCCAAATGCCTATCTTTGTCACTTGAGACTGGGTCACATAAATCTCAACAGGATTAAGAGATTTGTTAAGAACGGTCATTTAAATAAGATGGAAGACAGTTCATTACCACCTTATGAGTCCTGTCTCGAGGGTAAAATGACAAAAAGATATTTTTCTGGAAAAAGTCTTAGAGCTAAAGAACCCCTAGAGCTGATTCACTCAGACCATTGTGGGGCTCTAAAGCTTAGAGCAAGAGGAGGGTATGAATATTTCATCAGTTTTATAGATGATTATTCCAGATATGGACATGTTTACCTAATGCACCAAAAGTCCAAAACTTTTGAAAAGTTCAAAGAGTATAAGCTGAGGTTGAGAACCAATTAGATAAAAAGATTAAAACACTTCGATTGGATCGAGGTGGTGAGTATATGGACACCGATTACAGAACTACTTGATAGAACATGGAATTCAGTCTTAACTCACAACCCCTAGCACATCTCAACAGAACAGTGTGGCAGAAAGGAGAAACAGAACCTTGTTGGACATGGTTCGTTCTATGATGAGTTACACTCAGTTACCAAATTCTTTTTTGGGACACACAGTTGAGATGTTATATATTTTGAACATAGTTCTCTTGAAAAGCGTTTCTAAAATGTCTTATGAGCTCTGGATGGGATGTAAATGAAATTTACATCACTTCAGGATTTTGGGTTATCTAGAACATGTGTTGGTGCAAAATCCTAAAAAGCTGGAACACCGTTCAAAAGTATGCTTATTTGTAGGCTACCCAAAAAAACTAAAGGTGGTTTCTTCTATGATCCTCAGGAAGATAAAGTATTTCTATCAAAAAATGCATCCTTCCTAGAAGAAGATTAAATAAAGAACCATCAACCTCGTAGTAAGCTAGTAATAGAAAAAATATCCAGAAAAACGACAAATGTATCAAGAAAAGTTGTTGATCGAGCAGGTCCTTCAACAAGAGTTGTTGATAGAGCAGGTTCATCAATAAGAGTTGCTGATGAAACTGATACTTCACATCCTTCTCAAGAGTAGAGAATACCTCGTTGTAATGGGAAGGTTGTACAACAGCCTGACCGGTACATGGGTGTAACTGAAACTCAAGTCATCATACCAAATGATGGTTTAGAGGATCCATTGTCTTTTAATCAAGCAATGAACGATGTAGACAAAGATCAATGGATTAAACCCATGGACCTTGAATTGGAATCTATTTGCATTTGCCTGTCACTCTCTATTGTGACAACAGTGGAGCAGTTGCAAATTCAAAGGAACCACGAAGCCATAAAATGGGAAAGCATATCGAATGGAAGTACCATCTCATGATGGAGATTGTGTACAAAGGAGACGTTATCGTCACTAAGATTGTTTCCCAAGACAATTTCGCTGATCCATTTACGAAGACCCTCTCGGCTAAAGTCTTCTAGGGTCACCTAGTAGGACTAGGTTTACGAGTTTTATATCACTAGGCAAGTGGGAGAATTTATTGGTATTGTAGTGCCCTAGTTTATTGTACTTGACATTTTATTATCTCCATGTAAACTCAACATTGTATATATTTGTATATATTGATCCATTGAAGTTTTAGTCCATGTGGGAGTATTGTTGGGTTTTTTGTCCTAAAAACTCACTGTTTGTAAACTAATAAACATTTTCTATTATCAATATACTTGTTATTGATCTCATAAATTGTATGAAAGTCTAAATCCAATAAACTAAGATCCACGACTATTGTATGAGTACTTGAACTTTATGTGGAGACATAAGAGTGGATCAGGTTCGTGTAAATAGTCAAAATAATTCATGGTACATGAATAAGATTAGGTACCTTATTCTAGTAACATCATTGGATGCGGCCTACTCTGTAGTTATTACAAAGAGTTGTAAAGTGCTACATACGATGTGATCCTAATTCGTACATATTATGACCTGAAAAGTAAGGCCGTCCTATGCAATGAGTTTGCATAAGATCAGGATCAAGAAATAAGTCACTCTTACTTTATAACATTGTTTACTGTTTAAGACTGACTATTTTACCTAGATGACCTAGGTAACTTGATTTTAATCCGAGAGCTAACTATGAACTCTTGTTTAGTCGGGATTTCCCTTAGATTTGCATAGTTCAGGGTTGGCTCAATAGGTCGGCTCAATAAGAATCCCATTTCAGGGGTAAGACTGGATAGATAGCTGGGGATATAGGGTGCAAGACGGAGTTCACGCCTATCCGATTTAGGGATAGAAGAAAGGTTATTCTTTCAAGTATTGAATCCAGGTCTTGAACAAAGGGTCACACCCCCCCACTGAGTTAAGAGAGTTTGGTTTAGTGATTGGATCACAAACAAATTGTTCATTAGAGGATCGGTAGGGACTTGAGGAATAAGACATAATCTCGGAAGTAAAACAAATATTTGACCTAGTTGTTATTACGAACAACCTGTGAAGGGTCGACTTGGTGATTATGGTTAAATCATGTGGACATAATATATCTACAACGAGGGGAATGCAACTATGGGGTTTAGTAGAGTGACCCATTAGTTAACGAATGAAGATTAATTTGGTCTAATTTGATTAGGCAATTAATCTCGGATCGTTGGAGCCTATGATCTTTAGGTCCACGAGGTCCCCCTACTAGCTCGTAATAGATTAGCTCTAGAATAACGTGATATGTTAATTTGAATTGTTCAAATTAGAATTAAGGGAAGTAGTAATTATATAAAATATAATTACATGTTTAATTTGAGAATTAAACGAAATAGGAAAATTTATATATTTAAATATGATTCAAATATAAAAAGATGGATATGTGCTAAAATTAATTTAATATTTGATATTAAATTAATTAAGTGTTATTTAATAATTAATTTATGAAATTAATTAAAATTTTCATTTTTAAAATCAAAATAGATTTTATAAAATCAAATTTTGATTTTTGAGATAAAATTTGAAAATTAGAAAACAAAACATTTAAATCGAAAATGTTGATTTCCCATTATCCATATTTTCAAGTAGCTCACACAAAATGCATTCAACCTTGCTTTGTTTTCTCCAAGCATCAGCTGCAACTCATGCAAGTCTCTCCTTTGCATATTGATCTGCTATATAATGATGAGATTGGAGTGAAAATTGGGATGCAATCTATAGAGAATTTTAGAGAAAATTTGGTTTGAAGAAAGGTTCTTCAACAAAGGTTGTTGCAGTTAGCTTTTCTCCTTCATCCCTTGATTCAAGCTTGTTTTGAGTCCCACAACTCAATCTAAAGCATGAAGAGAATAGTGGGGAAGATTTTGAGGCAATCTGCAATAAGATTTGGAGAAGATAGCAGCTAGAGAAGGAGCTTTGAAGAAGTTCTACAAGAGGTAGGTCTTGAAACTCACTTGTTTTTATGCAAGAGAATGCTTAGATGATCTATGTGCTTCCGCTATTGCTGATACAATCCTAGATGATGAAGTCTGGTGACGGGGCTCTAGATGGTTCGGGTTGCATTGGGTTTAAGATGGTTTGGAGATATCGATTGATGGTTGCTTGAATCACAGCCACATTAGTCGTGTTTGCCAATGTTCCCTCACCTACCAAGTTTGATGATGAATTTCTTCTATCGGGGCTAGGGTTTCATCACCTTGCTCTGATACCATATTGAAAGATAGAAAGAAAAGAGACAAGACAAGGTTTACGTGGAAAACCCTAATCTAGGGAGAAAAAGCCACGATAGAAAAGTTTTATTGTTTAATGTCATGCTTACAAGAGACCCCAATCTCAGATATAAATAGAATGAGGAGAAACCCTAATTTAGTAATATAGAGTAAACTACAAATATGCTCTTAGAGGTAATGCAACATATTTCAACACATACTAATAGTATAATTCCAAATTTTTAATTATGTGAATTCTCATTACATTGAAGATTTAGACCAAAGTTGTGCTCTCTCAAGTTTATTATTCTTGGTGAAAATTTAATAAGTTAGAAAGCTACTTTACACTCAGTTCGTGGCTCTCTACATAGTCGAGGCTGAATTTATAGCATTGTTAAAGGCTATTAAGGAAAGCCAATGGTTGAAAGGTCTATTCATCGATATCGAACTTAATCAAACTTAAGTGGAAATCTATTGTAGCAATCAAAAAGTAACCATTCAACTTTCTCAATATCAACAATTGCATAGTATCAAATAAAATATATTGATAATGAAAAACATGAGGGTATTTAAACTACATATTTAGAGAATGTTAAAATATGTTTAGACCCCTTTTGGATATCATTTTTCTTTTGGTTTATGTTTTTCTTAGCTAAATTCCAAAAACAAAAACAACACTATAAAAGCTACTTTTTTTTTCCTCAAAATTTGGCCTAGTTTTTTAAATTACTGGCCGTAAAAAGTACGTAACAAAGGAATAAATTTAAAGGTGGAAGTAGTGTTTATAGGTTTAATTTTAAAAAACAAAATGATTACCAAACGGAATCTTAATAAAATCGGTTGTGTAATTTGAGTTTCATAGATGTTTAGAGTTACTATCTTCTTCATCTTCTTCTTATTTTGATCTTTTAATTTTTTTATTCATTTCTTTTCATATAGAATATTAATTTCCAAATTATTCTAGTATGTTTTCTCAATTCTTCGATGATCTTCAAGCTTTCATTGAGGTAATAATGGTAGTCTATTTCGGTTAAAACATATACCAATTTGGTCCTTACGTATCGTAAAAATGTCTCATTCAAGTATAATGAGATCTGGTTTGACAAACAACCTAGATATCGCACGTATGTGTACAAAAATTAGATTATAGATTTGGTGGGAGATGAAGATTACTACCATGTTCAACCAATGGTATATTCAAACTATCAAGATTTTTTTCCACAATTAGAATTAGATTATTACAAAATTTAAATTATGGAGAATTCATTACATATCATTTAATTGCTGTTTCTTAATAAGTTTGCAAGTATTCAATTTTTAATTGTAAGTAGACTTTTTTTTTTTAAAAAAAAAATAGTGTCTAAAAATATATTATTTCTGTATTTAATTAACATTTTCATTTCTCCAACTTCAGTTTTTCCAAATTTAATATATTATTCTCTCTAGCTCTTTCACACTCATCTATTTCTCTCTACCTTCTATTTTTCAATGAATTGATGTCTCTTTGCAACAGATTTTCTCCATCTCTTTGATTAAAATAAAAAAAAACTAAGGAAATAGAAAATTAATAATGATGTTAACTTATTTTGTTTGTTTCCCTTTCAAAAGATGTTGACAAAAAAATTGTAACCGTTTTCCAACATTCCCATAACATATATTTGTGAGTAGTTTTGAAATTATCAAAATAATTGTCATGGTTACGTTTAAAATTACTTTAAAATACGTTTTTAATTATTTATAATTAATTTAATATTTTAAATGTAGTTTTCATATCATCAAAATTAGTTCCGAAGTATGACCAAAAGCATAGTTCATAGTAGTAATTTTAAACATGACAAAACTAATTTTAACTATTTCATAATCATTACCAAACATGCACAAATAACAACTATGTGGTTTGGTATATATTAGTATAATTTAAACTTTAGATTGGGTTGGAAATGCTATCCAGCAAACAAAACTTAGAGATGTCCACAGCGCAAGATGGGGTTGAGGATGGCTTCTCCATCCCCTTTTTCCCTCCCCTTTCATTTTTCGTCCTTGCAAAATTTTTCAGGGAGATCAGAGTGGAGATTCCTGATGTGAAATTTGCAGGGATTGAATTCTCCTTGAAAACTTTTTCCCTATTTTATTTTTTATTTAAAAAAAATTGATCAACTTAAATAAAAGAGTTTTAATTAAATAGTCCTCACTCACATCCTTCCTAGAAAAATTTCTAAGAGGTTGCCCAACATATAATTGATCAGAGCTAAACACAATTAAACTTGGAGTTCATATGATTGAGCCATCAAGGAGGAAGGTGGAACTTATTAGTATAGGTAGTAACTTTCAATTCTTTTAAGCATTTCTCTTAACCATACTTTCATATCCTCAAGATGCCTCTCATTTAGTTGTGATCTCGATTCATTCATGCCACCTCCTAAACTTGCAGCATTACATTTTCATTGAAGTAATAAAACTTGGTGTATTTCAAGTGTCGAATTTCACAAGACTAGTTTTTAAATTTAGTTCTCTAAAGGCAATGCATTCAATGTAACAAAAGTAACGAAGTGTAAAAATTTAGTGACTAAGCAGAACATTGATGAAAATAATAAACAAGAATGGATGGATAGGGATACGACTATATTTTAACCAACCGGGCAGTATGTCTTGAGCAATCCGACCACATCATATCTGAACAATGACTTAGTCATGGATTAAAAACTCCTCCTATTTGGTTTTGTATGAAGTTTCTTTAGGAGCTCTAATAAGTTAATATTTATATTTCTATGGTTAGCTGAATCTTAGCTTAATTTCATGTAATTTATTTATCCTATTGTATATCTTATTTCTTTGTGACATCATATTACATCATATCTTTCTCGGTATTAAGATTTCACTACATTTCTAAATTAAGTGACCAATTTATCTTAGCAATTTTTAACCATAAATTGAAAAAAGAAAATGCACATGATTAAGAATTGCTCAGGTCATAAAACCCTAGATTAGCAACATAAGTGAACCTCATTAAGAATTTAGCTCATGATTAAGAACAAAATGAATAGATTTCATTACATCATAAAAAATGATTACAAGAATAAGGTTCAAAAGAATGAAAGATGAGAATAAATAAAATTACAAAAATAAACTAAGATAATTCTGGAAAATAGGGTGAAGAACTCTTTGGACAATCTCTAACCCTCCTAATCTCTTTCTAAGGTGGATTCTCCTTTTTCAAATAACGTTCAATCCACAAACTAAACGAAAGATTACCTCATCGATTCATAGACAAACCAACGGGATATGTTGCAATATATGTTCATAATCCGAAAATAAAATAAAAACTAACCTAAAGATACTGAAAATTGAAGGGAATAGAAGAAGAATGAAGATTAACTTCGGCCTTCATCGATTTGGCCTCCAAAATTCGGCATATCATTACCTAGGGTGGAGAAAAGTGATTTATAGTGATCAACGCAGCATTGCAATGCTTGGAATAGTGTTGCAACGTTGATGTGGCGAGAGGGAAGTGTCAGACAAGAAGTCTAACGCGTAGTCCAATGCTCACTTGCGTGCGCTCAGCTCCATGTCTACAAATTGTCGTAGTGTTGCAATGCTCGTTGATGCATCTGCCTTCAAGCATTGGAGTTCAATGTTGAGATGCGTTGGGATGTTGGCGGTGATGCAACTTCGGAGTGTAGCGACGCTTGAAGTAGCAGTGCAACGCTATGTCCACTACCAAGACAACTCGATACTCGATGCTTGTTGATTCGGTAGCGTTTTCTTGATTACTTGATAACATTTTACTCGATGGTACTCAATGGTGCTCGATGGCTGATCATACTCGGTGGAACTCGATGCCATTTTAATCTTTCCAATCCCTTTGAAGCCCAGATGTTCAATCAACTCCAAATTGTTTCAAATTAACGTCGTTCTTCACCAAATGATTAATTCTACCTCTTAATTGCTTGGTACCTACAATATAAGGAAATAAACACATAAAATCCACTAACGAGTCCGAATTAAGCTATGAATAACATTACTATGTCTTTATAGTAGTAGTTGTGTAGTTCAATTATATAAATTTCATTTGATTTATCTTTTGCAAACGACGACATAGGGCCATAATGCTTCATGTACAAATTGATTCTTGTTGCAGAATTGATTTCATGTATACCACTATATATTTCTTTTAAGTAAAAGATTGAAAAGAATGTGCGGTTGTAATCCATAGAAAAACATAAACAATCGATAAATGTCTTTTTTATTCTACGAATGATGCATAATAAAAAATAATTTGCAGCCTTAACATAAAAGATGAAAGTTTGACTCAAATATCTCAAATTTTTAGTTTGTTTATAACTATTTTTAATAACGTTCAGCTGGTATATCATTATAAATATCACTGATTTCAAATTGAAAAAAAAAGAGAGAGAGAGAATTATCATATTTTCTTAGTTTTCTTGTAAACTAAAATCTATAAGCAATTTTCAGTTAGTAAAAGATTTAAGATCTTCCCATGGACGTAGGCAACCTTGCCGAACCACGTAAATCACTATGTCTCTTTCTTTCTCCTTATATTTCTTGTTTTCAATCGAGTAATACTTCACTGCAAATCGTGCGCCAATCGTTTACATTACAAACCGCATCGAGTATCAAGTTATCGAGTCAATCGTGCCTCGAATTATTGCTATTGAGTAGGTCCGAGTACATTATTTTCACCTTCTAGTTGCACCGTGCATTGTTCAAGAACCGTCGAGTATGATTGAGTATTAACTCTGTTATCATCGATTTGCATCGAGGATTAATAGAGACCAATCAAACGAAGAAGGGAATTCTGATCGAGGATCGAGTAACAAGGTGTCGAGTGTCAAGTTCCGAGCATCGAAGATTTGCATTAATTGATTTAAGTCATTTCTTCATCTCTTCAACAGTGATCTTCAGTATTTGAGACTTGTAAAGGGTCATGAGCCCAACAAAAGATATATAATAAATCATTAATGGAAAATCAATTGTTCCAATAAGTTTGTTGTGGTGCCACATTTACGTGATACCATATCTATATTTTAATTTTGTGATTATACAATAAAATCCTAACTTAATTTATATAAAAAAATAAAAGTCAAAATTTGGGTACTAAGTAATTATCACAATGATTAGAGTTAGATCCATGATATTGACCTAGTAAGGAATTGAATTTTTCTCTCCTAACCTTCATTTAAAACTTAATTAGATTTATTGACAGAGAAGAAAAAAAAACTAATTAAATTAGGTTGGGAGAGGATCAATCTCTAAGGTTTTATATCTTTATATATCACAACTCATTGGATAGTTTAATTACGAAATTATATTTACTTAATAGACCAGTATAATTATAGACCTAAAAGCTAAAAGAGCAGATAATGAACATGGGTAGCATTAAAGATAATATTAAATTTAAGATAACCCTAACTCATTAAACAATGGACATGGTTGTTTAATCATGGATGTTAATCTTTTTTTCCCTTTACTATGTTCAATTAAAATCAAATTTCTATATATGTAATAGAGGGATTTTTAAAAATAGAAAAATAAAAAAAATATTTACACAAACAGTAAAATTTAATTATACTTGTGATAGATATTGTTATCAGTGTTTATCACAGATAGACGTTGATAGAAACTGATAGAAGTCTATAATTGATACTATCTCTGATAGAAACTGATACAAGTCTATTGTTGATAGAGATTGAGAAGAGTCTATAAATATTAAGTATTTTTTTTTCTTTTACTATTTCTGTAAATAGTTTGACATTTTTTCTTTCTGTGAAAATTTCTCTAATATATATTGTTTATAATTTTCTAAAAAAGGATTGAGTAGGGATATAAATTATTCAAAGACATTTTATATCATATTATATATTAAAAAAAAAAAAAACATAATAATCCAGCTTCATCACCTTTATGGGGGACCATAACCATTATTCACTTCAATAAGCATAGAGAAGCATAATAATAAGTAAGAAAAGACACACAACTCAAGCTTGACACATGACTTCAAAAGAAAAAGTGATGGAAATAGGGCAGAGAGTGATGAAAGCTCGATTTGGGCATAAAAGACTTTTTACTTAAGGTGGGCTTCGATGTCTTTAGTGAGTCTATTCATGAGATCAAGGTACTTGTATGGATATGGAGAATCATCTTTAATTTTTTCATATTCTAAGGTTAAAATTGCCAAACAATGTTCGGAATCTTTTGGCACAACTTGATATGTTCCCTTGAAGATTTTGTAATGTTCGAACACATCTCCTTCCAATCCAATCAAAATTACTGCCAACTTCTCGTCATCGAACTCAACTTGTTCTTTGAAGACTTCAGGCTTGCCATCTTAACAACCATATATGGAAAAAAAATCATAGATTAGAAAAGAGTTATCTTTACGAAAACAAATTAAAACAATAAAGCAATAAGTGATTATAGAAGGGGTCGAGGTCGGGGTCGGGATTATTTATATACGTACCAATGGTGTAATTCCATATTTTGATGGAGCCATGGCCATGATTGTCCCAATCACCTTCATGAACTTCAACCTTATTGAAGATGTTTGGGCAAATATTGGGAATATGAGAAACTTTATCTTTGAAGACTTTGTAGTATTTCTCTGCAGATGCATTTAATTCTAATTCACTCACAAGCTTTCCAGCAAGAGACATGGTTTCAGAATCTTTCTTAGAGATTGCTTTTGACATAAACACTTGCAACAATCTCCACTGCCCACCCCTTTTTATTACCACCTTAGTCATGAATTATTTTATTATTTTTGGCTGTTTGTTTCTTACCATTATTGTTGTTGTTTTCCTTGTAGGGACTAGCTTTTATAACCTACATATATATGGGATTTTAATTATTGAAATCCGATACTTTGTCAGAGATGGGGTGGAGTTGTAAAGAGAAAGTTAGAGAGAAATTGTACTAAACACAGAAAATTTTAGGAAAAAAAAAAAGATAAAATTAGAAACAAAAACATATTTTATAACATTGTTTTAAGATAATCAAGTTACAATTAAAATGTATAGGTTACTATTTGGATTTGTTCAATTTCAGTCTCTATATTTCTAAATGTTTAATTCTAACTTCGTTGTTTTTAAATATAAAAAAATAAATCAAAATATTTACAAGATATAACAAAATTTTAGAACTAGCAAAAAAGTGTATCAATATCATTGATAGAAGTCTATCGATATCTATTAATATTTATCATTGATAATTCTAAAATTTTATTATATTCTATAAATATTTTCAACAATTTTACTATTTAAAATAATTTCCCTTCTAACCTTTGTATTTTTCATATATCTTAAAATTAATCCCTAATATCAGTTAATGGGGATGGGGATTTTATCAAACAAATAATTTGGTGCCTTTCAGCATTTGTGCTATAAATTTAGAGTGTAATTTAATAATATGAATAATTTAGTTTATAACACAACTATCTAGAGAATTGAACTCCAATCGTGGAAAATTATCATGATAAGGTATGGTTTGAATTGAATGTGGTTGGTGATCTACTTCATGTCCCACCGATCTATCATTAACTTTCTGTACATATTTCTGTATACATGATATCTAGTGGTTGTTATACATTAATTCTCATTACACCTCAACGAAAAGACAGTTAATGGTGTGTTTATATATATATATATTTATCATATCCAGCTTAATTATCTCAAATCATTAAATTTTATGTCCCTTTAATTTTTTCAGGTCAAAGTTTTTAATGTGTATGAGTGCTCACGGATGTGCATGTGTGTGTGCGCGTACCAAATAAACAAAAAAAAAAAAGGGAGAAGATTGGTTTTCGTTCAGTCTCCTCTGTTACATGTCTCCCCCTCTCTCTTAAAGTTCTCTTTCACATGTAATAACGAAGTCCTCGAATTCTGATAGACGTTGTAACGATCCGATCCTCTAAGACTTAGGTTAAGTCGTTACTAAAATAAATGCATGCATAGAATTTAAAACGACGCTCAGTTATGATGAAATAAATGCTAATTAAACAAGAGAAGTTTAAAAGACATTTATTAAATGCAATTGTTAAAACAATAATAGGGTACTCAAAATTCGTAAAGACTAATAAAAGTATATAAAAGAAATAATCCTTGGTAATAAATTTCAAACAGTAAAACTAAATATTAAGCAAAAAATAAAGACTCTAGATTTCATGATGCGGAAGCAAGAAAAACTAGTCCCAGTTACACAATCACGAATTCCGCTGCGTCATCGCCGCTACATCTTTATCTTTACCTGAAACGTCAACATAAGAAAGAATGAGTATGAAATACTCAGTAAGTAACCCCACCACTGAGGTCAGGCTAGACATCTATGTCCTTTAGATATCCACCTCTGGCACATAAACATATGAAATAGGTAAGAGACTGAGTCCTATCCTACTGTAGTTAAGTATGCCCACAAAACTTTTTGTTCTTTAGTGGCAGAACAGATACTGAGTTGTCTTCAAAGGAATTGACCATTACCTGTGGGGAGGGGGAACAAAAACATTTGAAAACGAGGTGAGCTTACACCCAGTGAGTGACCGAGAAAACATAGTAAATTCTCATCCATAATTTCAAAAAATAGTTTTATCTGAAATATAAACTTTTGCAGCATAAATATTTTCCAAGCGTAAATTATATAAAGCTGTTTTAAATATAAAACAGTAAAATCATTTCTCAAATCAAAGTACTGTATAACTGGTAAAATAATCCCAACACCAACTACTAGTCCAGAGAGAACCCTTTTGCTCAATCTTTGACTTTATTCACCTGTGGCCACATTAGGTACTACTGCTCAGATACCTTCTCCTTGTACTTCAGTATCGAGCTACTAGGATACCTTCTCCAACGTACTTCAGTATCCCGTTGGCTTGGTACCTTCTCAAATATACTTCAGTACCAATAGATACCTTCTCCTTGTACTTCAGTATCTAGTTGGGTGGATGCCTTTTCCTTGTACTTCGGCATCGTATTTTACCAAAACTACTTATAAATGACTTTTCTCTTTAAAGCATATACAGTATAACACATATACAACATGGCTTTAAAGGTGGTAACGCATGCTGGATAAAATCAATACATATACATATGTAAGTAGTTTTTCAACAATATGCATGCATTTAAATTACAATTCAAACTTGCTTGGAAACCACTTTATAAAACTAGTAGGCATGAGAATTATATTCGCAAACATGCTTTCTGTAAATGTTGTAATCAAAACTGTTTAAAAACATTTTAGTTCGAAAATATTTTAGCCACTCACCTCGAATTCTTAGGAACTTTTCACTCTAGTAGCTCCTCAGGTCCTTTTTTTATCCCTAGAATCCAGATTCAACTTACAACTTAGATTACTCATAGTTCCGAACCTTATTTGGAAATACTTTCTTCTAAAAACTTATTCCAAAATGTCTTAGAAATCTTACCCTAAACTTTCAGCTCAGAATTCCTCGTGTTTTGGCCGGAATCTCAAAATCTTCTAGACTGGCCCAGACTGATCTGACAGTCTAACCCTTCTATCTTCTTCTCAACCTCCAGCCCAGTTCCTTTAAGCTTCTTCCTCCCGTAGCCCTACTCTAAAAATTAGACTTCTAGAGCTTTCAGATGGATTTAGAATCACTCCACAAGCACGAGTATATTGGATGATCTTCTCGTCCAAAGTTGACACATTCCTCTGAACCCTCACTGCCCTCTACTTTCTCTACGACATTTATGATTTTTGTGTGATTTGAAAATGAAATCCCAACTCCCTATTTATAGGCATCCAAATTGCTCGTGGGATTGACAGCACCTACTTGGCTACATGGCCAAATGTTTAATCCTCCCTTTATCAACGTAAGCTGACTTCACCTCGGTTCAATGTGTTCTTCCCAAATGCAACACAATTTCTTAGGGTTTAAGAATTTCTCTTAATCGGACACTTAGATTTTAATTGACATTTGTCCTTACGTCTTCAAGCTTTGTTGTATTCAAATTAGGGTTTTTAAATGCAAAATCCACCCCAACGCGTCTAAATACATCGCCTAGAAGCTTGCTCGGCCGTTCAATGCATAGGCGATGCGTGGGCGTGACGTTCGAATGCAGCACCGAACAAGGTGTGACTGACGCACGGGCTGCTCTCGCTCTCTCTCACTTTCTCGCTGGTCTCGCTCTCTCCCACTTTCTCGCTCAAAATCTCGCTCTCTCCACTCTCGCTCTCTCCAACTTTCTAGCTCAAAATCTCGCTCTCTTCCACTTTCTCGCTAGTCTTGCTCTCTCCAATCTCGCTCAAAGTCTTGCTCTCAATGATCTCGCTTGTCTTGATCTCAACAATCTCGCTGATCTCACTCTCAACGATCTCGCTTTTAGCTACTGCGAACATTGTTTGTCTCCGTGCAATTTCTACATGATTGTGCCACTAGTCACTTGCTTTCCAGTGCTTTGTGCAAAACACGCATTTCACATAAATTTTCCATACTTAACCAATTTTTCCCAAATTTCCCAAACTCAATGTCCATATTTTTCTTTTCAAATCCCCATTCCTTCTTCACTATTTCACACTAACTTTCTCATCAACCTACTCAACTTATTTATACAAATTTAAATAGGGACACAAAATTAAGTGGAAAATTAAGACAATTTAAATAGGAAAACACACTTTAGTGTAAAATTAGGATTTGAGGTACACAGTCAACATGCTAATATTTACCATAACATACAGTTAACACGCTAGCGTACAAATAAAACCTAGCCCATGGGCAGTTTCAGTGGTAAGATTACTTACCTTAATCGAAAATCCACATATAAACTCAGACAACCAAACGATGACCGTGGTTCCAAGGTATCAAGGATTGCCAGTATGTCATAGATTTGTACGGCATTGAGTTTTTGAACGGTGAGACTGTGTGAATATCCTCACTGATTTAGTTAGATGCTCACCAGTTTTGTGTTTCCTTCGGGAGTCACCAGTTTGTGTTTCCTTCAGGATTCACCAGTTTTGTGTTTCCTTTGGGATTCACCAGTTTTGTGTTTCCCTCGAGATTCACCAAGTTTGTGTTTCCTTCGGGATTCATCAGTTTTGTGGGCATACGTAACTACAGTAGGATAGAACTCAGTCTCTTACCTGTTTCATGTGTTTATGTGCCATATGCGGGTATCTAGATGACATAGATACCTAATCTGACTCTAGTGGTGGGGTTACTTACTGAGTATTTCATACTCATTCTTTCTTATGTTGACGTTTCAGGTAAAGGTAAAGATGTAGCGGTGATGGCACAGTGGAATTCGTGATCGTATTACTGGGACTAGTTTTTCTTGCTTCTACATCATGAAATCTAGAGTCTTTATTTTTTCCTTAATATTTGGTTTTACTATTTGAAATTTATTACTAAGGATTATTTCTTTTATATACTTTTATTAGTCTTTACGAATTTTGGCTACCCTATTATTGTTTTAACAATTGCATTTAATAAATGTCTTTTGAACTTCTCTTGTTTAATTAGCATTTATTTCAACATAACTGAGTGTCGTTTTACATTCTATGTATGCATTTATTTTAGTAACGGCCTAACCTAAGTCTTAGGTGGTCGGGTCATTACAGACGTGGAAGGATATCAAGGCCTTCTATTGATCAAATAGAATTTATCATTTTGTCGATTCTTTATTACTTAAACTACTTAATAGTACAAGTAACAAGAAAGCGCGGAGATTAGTTCCTCGAAGTCAGTTTTTAGCTAAAGTGAAAATGAGGGAGGGTTATTGTGTGTGAATTTGATAATGCAAAGATAAACGAGATAAAAAAAATCAATTTTTCTTTAAAATTTAAAATAACAAGAAGCATTTAGATTATAGAAATGGAATCCCCCAAATTCGTGTTTATGGTCCTACGATGTCACTCAATCAATTTCGATCACATGGCTTATTTAAGTGGAAAGGGGACATTAAGCGTCCTAAGTGATTACATTAAGATTTTCACTTTAATTAAACAGTGTTGATTGACAAAGAATGAAACGCATCCTAAGACTAATCAAGTGAAGGGAGTGAATCCCAACGGAAATATGTGATCGCATTCTTTGATTTCTGAAAAGAATTAAAAATACAAAAACAGAAGAAAAGGTTAAAAGGTTAAGCATCATACTTTTGTTGGTCCACAACTGCAGTAAAATCTTCTTCTCGAATCGGTAGTGTTCTCCTTGAAGTCTTCCTTTTCCACGAGATCTTCATTGCTATGACTCTGATAAGAATTCGACTTGTAAGAGCTGCATTTGAAAGATGAGAGGAAATAGGGAAGGAGAATTTTTAAAGAACGTTTTTCTTAAAATTGGTCGAATTTTCTTCGAGAGAATCTTTGCAGAACAACTTTGAATAGAGATTATGTTGTAGTTTGTGTCCATAAGAGTTACCTAGGGCCCTATTTATAGAATTGTACGAGTTACTCCTAATCATATTAAAATAAGCTTTCTGCAAAGATTTAATGATAATTATCTACTAATATCTTATATTAAAAAATAATATCTATTTAATATCACATATTAAAATGATTTAGATATTTAAATCATATTTAAATATTTAGTCTCTATAGTATCTCTTTAATTTGAATCTCACGCCAATTAAATAATTAATTATTTGAATAATACTTAAATAAATTAATTCTCTCATTATCTATCTAATTCAAATCAAATAATTTATTTTTTTTAAATCCTATTCAAATAAATTAATCCTCCATATTATAAAGTTATTTTTGAATCTCAAATAAACTTTACAATAAAATATGTATTTAATTGTATAGAATACATGTCTCAGGACTTTAATGCAACTGGAAGATTGTTGGGATTTGTAG
Organism: Benincasa hispida; assembly: GCF_009727055.1. Lineage (NCBI taxonomy): Eukaryota > Viridiplantae > Streptophyta > Magnoliopsida > Cucurbitales > Cucurbitaceae > Benincasa > Benincasa hispida. Next base: position 427,709 of record NW_024064913.1, on the reverse strand, counting down.
TTCACATACAATGGATCATGTTAAAAAAATAACCTGAAGAACGATTCAAGACTTAATATAATAACATTGGATTTTTAATTGTTAATGGAATTTAATATTGTATATGTAATAAGTAAATTAGTCAACAAAATAATTGCAAAAGGCTTTAGGGTACAAATCTAACAATCTGTCTTTGATAAAGCCGTGGATGATTAACTGTTATAAAATGAGTTGTATCCATAGTATCACCAAGATAAGACACCTAACCTTATCCATATACTATCATAAACATGATCCACCTAATCTAATACATACTAGTCAAGACTAGATATAACCAAATATTTTTAATTGTTAATGAATAATTTAATATTACATATTAAATTAATCAACTAATTGATTACGATAGAGGGCACAAATTCCAACATCCAGCACATGCATTAGGTTCTAGTGTTAGGCCACAATAATTAGCTGACACAAACACTAATTAATTAATCAATTGCTCTTTATCCCTAAGCCAGAAACACTTTGGTAACAAACAAACACCCATGAGATGACTTTAGGTAGTTGGTAACTAACACATAGCAACTACAAATTTCATGTTAAGTTTATAGCAATTAGCATGCTCAACGAATTGAGTTGTCAATCCTAACCATTCAACATGTTAAATAAATCAAGCGAGAGATAAAAATGATCTAGAAATAGAGATTTATACAAATGAAACATAATCCTCTCATAAACATAATTTAGGTTCATCTAAATCCATAAACTAAATAAAGATCAGCCAAAATTACATATCGAAGTAGCAATTGAAGCTCGCTAATATGGAGCCATTTTTGCTATTTAAAGAAAACAACCTAAAACTAAGAAAAGAGGTAAGAAGAAGATGATGGACTCAAAAGAAACGCTCATACCTCGCAATGGACACCTCGCCCCCAATCTCTCCATCATTTTTCTCCTATAAATCAAAATGGTATTTAAATAAATCAACGGAGTGTTGCGGTGCTGATGACCTTCATTCATAGCGTTGTGCCACAACACCTTGGACTGTCGCGGCATTGTTCTTCATAATATGAATGCATGGATGGGTAGCGTTATGACGCTATAAGGCAGTGCCGACACACTCGTTGCTCAACTTACCACTGTCCTAGGTGTCGTGCACGATCATCGCAACACTTCGTGGCATTGTACCTCCCAACACATGATTCCTCCATTTTTGCTCCTATTTGCTTGCTCTTTGTCGTCTAAGCCTGAATTGCATTCCAAACTTTCCAACGACTTCTTATGCTCGATAATCTATCTAAGAACTAAAATATTAATTGTATCAATGATATAAATTGATATTTTAAGATTGGTAATCACTAAGAAACCAAAAATCAACGTAACTAAAAAGAAAATATTCAAATGACCAAATTTAATATGCTAAATGTTGTCGATACAGTAGTATGTCAGTAAAATTTGACAATAAGTTATTTGATATATTAGTATATTTTGAATACCAGCTTTACAACTAATATACTGATATGCCTAATGTTTTATATATTAATTTTATTGATTATATCATTTGATATTTTCAGTGATTAATATACTAGTTTTTTTATGGAAAAAAAAAAAAACCATATGTTATCTAGAGATATTGTATATTGCTTGATATACCTAATATAAACTATATAAGATATCTATCACTACATTTCATGTATGTTAGCAGTATACATCATATATCAAATAAATTTCAAGTATATCAATAATATATCATATATCAAAAGAAACTTTCAATATGTATGAAGTAGTGTATCAAACATCCATCAGTATATCAATTATATTTCATCAAGTATATAAGTATAGTATATAAGGTATCAATAGTATATCATACATCTATCAGGATATCAATTTTATCTCAAGCATCCTTTATTGTATTTCAAATATATAGGTTGTATTTAAGATATCAGTAGTATAACAAATATGTATCATTCATATTTTAAGTATATTAATAGTATATCATCTATCAATAAACATTCTTCCATCTAGATGGAATCTAACTTCGAATAACTAATTAGACGATGGAAAGTGATTGTTTGACTTAGCATGCCCTTAATCCTAATACTTGTTAATGGCATGTTTAGGAGAGGATTATGACCTACGATTATGATTAACATGATTTTAAGAACTTTCGTTTAGGATTCTAAATGAGATTGACTAAGTATTAATTAGGAAATTGCATGTTTTAAATTTAAGGGATAATCCATGATAGAGTAACAAAGAGTAGGAAATACCTCATCAAACCCAAGCTAGATGTTTGTCTGATTGATACACTCTGTACGCTCAATTCACCATTTGCATTCCACAATCTCACTCCGAGCCATTTTAATTCTTGCTTTTACATTTAATTTGCAATCTTCAATTACAATCCCCTGGTTACCTTACTATAAGTTTTTTAATTAGGAAATCAGTGTGGCTCTCTATCGTTGGACTCATACTGCACTATTCTACTAAGTCTGTATAGGTACAAAATAATATTTGATTTGGACCAAAAGAATTCAACACCATTTCGGCCTTATCAAAGTGGCATCGTCATCCGAAATCAAGCCTGGATCACTCGCTTGACAGGCAAGAGTACTAAGCACTATACCACACTGAATGATAAAAAAAAAAAAAAATAAATTGCTATTTATAAATTAGCAACTTTAAAACTCTCCAAAAAATTAAAATATATACAAAATGAAAATATATGTCATAAACATAATTTAATCCCATCTATGTTATAGAGAATGCGAGATTCCTAGATTTTTCAACGAGGGATTTTTCAATGAGGGATTCTTAACAAAAATACACATTTGCTCTAACTTATTTGGTCACTTCAACCAGACACAAAAACACCATAGGAACTTCTCTTAAATCCTAGCATCAAACTAGAATGTCAAAAATATACCATAACCATGATGGCATCTTTAAAATACAAGAGAAATTTGGTGGAATATTTGTATAGTTGATGTTTGATAAGTGAATTTATTGCTTCTTTATTGTCAGTTGATCTCCATCAACATCCTTTCAAAAAGATGGTTTAATGTTCCTTTCAGATTTATTTATTGTTTGCTTCATCATTATATGGCTGAGTTAGGTGGTCTTCTTTTAACTAGAGAGATCTATTATTGATCATGACCCCTTTTTTTTTTTTTTTTTTTGGAGTCTCCATCTGTTTTTTTTTTTTTTTTTTGTTGTGTAGTGTGTTTATATGAATGTTCTAGTTGGTAGACTGATTTAGTTCTTTATAATTTTTTTAGAAAACTATTTCAAATGATAAAGCTGTTGAAAATATTTATAAGGTATAATTTTTTTTTAGAATTATCAATGATAGACGTTGATAGACACCTATCAGTATCTATCATTGATAGTTCTAAAATTTTGCTATATTTTGTAAATATTTTTGTTTATTTTTTTCTTTTTGTAAACCGTTCATTTTAGTATTGGATTTTTTTTCTTGTAGGTAGTCAAAAGTTGCTATTTCTTTTCAATTGTTTGTGACTCATTCCTTCGGTATCAGTCCTTCATTCTATATATGCTATCAAAGGTTTAGAACTAACTTCGAGATTTGACGTAGTATAAAAGATTTTTAGGAAGCATGTGTCCGTCAAGGACGATTTTAGATGTGAACATAAAGGACTTTATGACATAATCAATAATTCAACTCTCATTTTCAATCATATTTTGAAAGGCAACTTTAGAAGTTATTAATATTTTTTCCTTGGTTTAGACGTGCTCTTTTATCTTTTATGAGTTCATAGAACAAAACTTTACTATAAGTTACATGACATACCCATCACTGTAGGATTCATTATGAAGGTTTATAAAGCTATATTTCTTTATTAGAAATTACAATTCAATAATGATTGTCATACCCCCTTTCGAGCTCATCTCTCGAGCCCCATTAGAGGCATGAGGACTGTAGATACTATCCTTTTGTGATACCTACTGCCTATCTCACCTCAACTCTCCTTAACTCAAATTAACTGCTCAGCCAAGTAAATATAACAATAGCTCTTGGCTAAACTTATTTTATTAGAACAAATACAAAGATTACATAATCTACAACTCAACTGAGTACTTACAGACACTTAACTACAGAAACTCATAACAATAGCTTAAGCTCAGAAGTGTGGCTATAGTGTGGCAGACCTTGACCTCAACAACACCCTAGAACTCCTCTCTTTCGCTACCTGGTGGAGGAAAATAAAACATTTGAAAAATGTGAGCTGGGAAGCCCAGTGAGTGGTATGTTTTATACAAAAATAGGTTTTGTTTTTTAAATTCATTTTGGAATAGCTTTGCACAGACAAACAGTTATAAAACAATATTAGAATATAAAACGTAACCATCCTAGTCTAGTAGTTGAGATACACTACTATGATCATGTGTTTCTCGAAGATGAATCATGTCAATCAAATACACGACCAAGGAATTAGGTCCAGTACCCTATAAAACCCCCCGAATGTGCATATGTCGACTATATCCCACTAGAAATACTCGGGTATGCTAATAATTATAGCTAGATCATACTAACAATCCTAGTTCGACGACCACGAGGTATGCTAACACTTCCCGAGTACCATTCCGGGTTTCCAATCAAAGCATTATAAAACATGTTTTCAAGTGAAACCAAAGTTAACAGTCATCCAAGTAAAGCACCGAAAAACTAGTAATCAATGTCCAAGAAATTGTATTTTCAGAGCATGCCAAGGTTTTCAAAAACATACATATATATATGTTACCATATATGTATATGTTCCTTGTTCTTCCTTATATCCCAAGCCTCCATTAACGTAATTTTAGCTTAGAATCCTATATTTAGGGTTAAAATAACCTTAGAATACCTTCTTGGCCTAAACATAGCTTACCAACTCCAACGGACATAAAAACAGACTTCAGATAGCCTCAGGACAACTGTGGACGCATGGTGGCCTTCCTCAATACCTGTTTGGACACATGGTTGCATCAACAGACCAGTTGGGTGCATGGTCCACCGTTTTGGATGCATGGTCTACCTTATCAGCTCAACTTCAGACTCCATTGGTGCATGGACTCTTCCTGAAACTCTAATTCTCTCCAACACTCTTCTTTTGAGTCTTTTTTGAGGGAATTTGAGTTGTGAGCTGAAATGAAGCTCTCTCTAGGTATTTAAAGGTCCTCAAGAGTGTCATCATTATCCTTCCTATGCCATCAACGCATGACACCTCCCCTTCTTGAGTGTCTTCACCACATTGAGCCACCACCTACTTCCAAGCGACCTCCCACTTATATGCAAGCTTGAGGTGTCTTTACCATGCATTATCCAACGCATAGCTCCTCTTTGAGCTGTCATTCTGACCTTTTGCACGTCCTACTATGCGTCCACCTATTATTGGCTCGGCCAAGACTAAACTTGGTTGAGCCACATATCCCACATTGTTTTCAATCGACCTTGCTTTCTAAGTTTTCAAATTAATGCATGGTAATATATGTTCGGCGCATGGTCGCTTCACCAACCTCTCGTATGCATCCAACAAGCTCCTCCTATGCATCGATGGGATGATCAACACATGGTTCCCTAATTATGCTCCCAACTTACCTCTCATCTCATGACATAACTTCTTCTTTTGGATCATAGTTAGGGTATGTGTCAAACCTACACTTTTTCCTCCTAAATACGAGGCGAACTAGGGTTATTGTGCTTCCTTAGTGTAACTCTTTCCCCAAGGGGTTGTCTTATGGTTCCATCTTGCTCCACATAGACCTAATATGAGATCCACAAATTCCCCTATGCGCCCAACTCTAGCACGATGCGCCTAACTTTAGCCTTATGCGTGCATCATTCCTTGACTTCCTTCTTCTTTGGTTTCAATCTTCTTCTCAGAGCATAGCTTTCTTCTTCACACTTGAAGGCATGTTTCATCTTTGCCTTACTTTTCCCCCAAGCATGCACCTATCTTGCACCCATATGACCCTTTATGCATCCAATACTCCATCTATACATCCAACAACCCATTCTTTAGGGTCTCCTCCTCCTGTAGTGTTCTATGTTGCCAACACTTAGCCAAAATCTCTTCTTTGAATACCATATGTGCCCATCACGCCTTCCTATGCGCTCATCATGCTTTAGTCTCTTTTGTTCGTAGCATAGTTCCCACAACTCATAGCATATTCCCATAGTATAGCTTCCAACATCCTCTAAACCTCCAATGTTTGTCCAAAACCTCCTCTTGGATGCACCTACTATGCTTTCATCATACTATGACTTGGTCAAGTATGCTATCAACTGTATTATGACCTACACCATGCATTCGACTTAACCTAGCATCTCTATCCTCTCCTATGCTATGAATTCTACTCTTATTTTCATACCATAGTTTGTATACTTAGCCAAATTTTAGCTCCAACTACTATGCCTCCAACACATAGAAAATTCTCTTCCTCCAAGGCCTAGTTTAGGGACTGAACCAAATTTTTTCCTTCCAAGACTTCAATTATGAATTCTTCTCTCAACCTAACGAATCTTGCAAGGGTCCGGTTGTTACAATGATGATGTATTTGCAATAATGGTCCTACAAGCTAAGTCAAATAAATCTTTTCTAACTCATCAGACGCAACTTCTTTACTATAAAATATTTTCTAGTTTAAGAGCTTCTTAAAAGTTGTTGTTAATAAAAATGATCATATCTTACATCGTTTTGATAAATAGTTTAAATAACAATCTACCATAGATGTATTAGATTAAAAAAATGATTATATTAGTTATGAATATGTTATCTATTTAATATACATTTTTTATCAATTAATCACACTTAAAGAGTCCTTTTTAGAAAAACAAGTTTACAATTTTAAAATACTGTTATGATTAAAATTATGTTAACCCATCAACTTAACATACAACTTTTCTATGAAATCCAGACCCACATGATTTTAGATGCAAACGACTTCACAAGATGCGAACTACCAACAATATTTCTGAAAATAAAAACAATATTTTAAAATCTACTTTTTTTAATTTTCAAATTTTGGCTTGATTTTTTAAAACTATTAATAAAAAGTAGATAATAGAAGAGGAAATCTGGAAGTAGAAGTAGTGTCTATAGACTTAACTTTCGAAAACAAAAACAAAAAACATCTATTAATTCAATAGAATTTTGAAATATATTTTCTTTTCTATAATTATTTTAGAGAGACGATTATGATTTTTTTAAGTGATTTTAGACGGACCAAAATCATTGTTGACATGTTTAAAATTACCTTTTTTATTACAATGTTTGATCATTCTTAATCAATCACTTTGAGGTGATTTCCAAATGACCTAATTTTTTTAACATATTTAAAATATTGATTCTTTTCTATATTTCTTTCTAATTTTTTTTCCTATCTTCCTAATTTTCTCTCATTATGTTTTTATAATACGTATCACTAAATTGTTTCTTTTTTTAATAATATCATTATTGTCACATTTTCTCTCCAAAATTGATTTTTAACTCTAGTATTTTTTTAGTTCTCGAACTAAAGTTTTGTTCTTTAAAATTATTATATATAATTTTTTTGTCATTTTCTCCAAAAGTTCTCTCGTTTTTATAGATGAATAATTATTTTTCTATTTTCGAGTTTTCATCATGTCTATTAAATTTATCTCTCTAAATTTTTTTCTCAATCTTATTCTCCCTTTGAAAATCTTCATGAGCTCTCTATTTTTTTTCTCATTTAAACTTTAATTTTTCTTTTTATAATGTTTTTCATCCACTTTCTAATTTTTTTAATCTCAAATATAATTCTTTTTGTAGTTGATCGTTCTAAAATTATTTTTGAAACCAATCATTACTCGTTTAAAAATATATTTAATTAAATTAAAAATACTTGTACAAATATGAAAGAAAATATAAACACGATTTATAATACTTTTTTTCAAAACTAATTAATGTTAAATAACTTTGCTCGAAAAAGTTATTATAAAGTAGAGAAAAGAATATTCAAAATGATTGTATGAAATTTGTTTTTAACAAATCACTGGTTACAAAATCAATTTTGTTTAATCTACTAATTTTGACAACGCTTTTAACCACATTCTTGCCAATAATAGTCAAATAAAACTAATTCAACTATTAATTAGGGACAATGTCAATAATAGAAAAATAAAACTAAATCTACAAATTTAGAAATGTTATTTCAAATTTGCAAATATAGTAATAAAACATTAAAGCTAATTTCTATTTTTTATTATTCAAAATTTATTATCATTGGTGTATCGACATAACATCACTAATATATCTAATAGATTTTATGTCTAGTATATTAGTCAACTAATATACTTTGTATTTAGGTATATCATTTGACAAATATATACCAATCATAAAGTAGGTAAGTTATACAATTGATGTATCAAATTTATCATTCATAAATCGTATTTATGAGTGAAAAAATGTTTGTTCATTTACTACTGTTTGTGGACTTAATTTTAATTCTTATTTGTTTGTTATAGAATATTCTTTTTTTAGTACATTATAATCGACTTATAATCGTTCAATCTATTCTTTTATGAGCCATTCTAAATTAATGTTGGATAAACTATTAAATACACAAATGCAATGCTTCAAAATTTTATTTTTAACAAGTGTTGTTATATCATTGATATAGTTAAACAATTATATTCTTTTTTTTAAAAAAGTACGAATATACAAGTGCTGGACACACCAACAATATACATGAAATAAATTTTTAGTTAATGATTATATAATTCTAATAGACAATTTTTACACTTCAAATTTTATTTAGAATGAAAGTTGATATATATATATATATATAATTCGAATACATAATTTTTATACTTGAAATTTTATTTGGAATGAATGCTTATATATTACAAATATATTAAAGTTATACTTGAAATTAGTTTTTAAGGACTATTATGCACTTATTTTACTTTGAATGTATTTTGATAGAAATTGTTGATGCACTACTAATATGTATATTTGAAATGGAGTTTTGAATGAGAATTATTTTTAATATACTTCAATTACATTTCAAATAAATATTGTTGATATTATTGATACACCAATGCAATAATTGAAATGGATTTAGACCACAAGTGATTTACTGTTGATACAGTAAAAACGTACATTGAATGTTTTTAATGATATTGATTTATTATTGATATATCTATATGCTATATTTTAAATAAATTTTGAATAAATGCTGATAAATTATTGATTCATTAAATACTTAGTATTTTATCTTGAATTAACTATAATATATTATTGATATGCCATGATCTATATGCAATTCATTTCAAATTATTACTAATATATAATTGAAATATGAATGTTATACTTCAAGCATCATTTTAAATTATATATTTCATATTTGGCATATGAAGTCATTGTTATATTTTTTTCTTTTAAATAGGGTATATAAATCAATCGATATACAACTTATGAAATATTTGTCATATAAATTTCAAGTTAAAGGTAACTTATAAATTATATCAAAATTTTAAAAATAATACAAATAAACCAATATACTTCAATTCTTAAACACAACATAACTAATACCAAGACTTGAATCATTGCATCAAATTAAACTAATTGAATAAAACTAATTCTATATAAAAAAATAATATTTATTATAATCAAATTAAACTCATGTTGGATGATGTAAAAATATTAAATAACAAGGAAACGTAATAAATAACCCTAAAGTTGTAATTAATATTCATGGGCTTTCATGATATAATTTTTTTATGAATATAATAATAATAAAAATCTTGCCAAATATACTGTGGATGTTATTTTAGTAAGTGATGACGTGCAACTTTCTATTTTTAAATATGACAACATGGAAAATTTTACAAAAATAACTAAAAAATAAAAAACTTTTATGATTAAGTCATTTCTAAGAACTACCTTTTCACGATGTGAAATACCAGATTTATACCCAAGTTTTAAAACATCTCAAGTGGAACCCAAATACCAGATTTACTTATAGACCATTTACATTCTCTCATACTCTCGATTTTTGCTCTCAGTTTCCTCTCAACTCTTCTTTGTCTTCAACGTCGTCCTCTATCATTTCTTCACTGCTCACCAGTCATTTCTGCATATTTTCTTCCACCATTCTCGTGATTTGAAAAGTATTTTACTCGTTTTCTTCAATGCATGTTGATTTTTTCATTCAGCCGAAACAAAATAGTTAGTTCACTTAGTTTAACAAAATTGATCGTCTAGTGTAGGTTAAATGACCGATCAACTTAGGTTAAACGATCTTCCAACTTAGGTTAAACAATCTTCTAACTTAGGCCAAATGGTCGTACAACTTACGTTAAAGGATTTTTCAACTTAAGTTAAACGATCGTCCAACTTAGGCCAAACAATCGCCTGACTTAGGTTAAACGATTGCCCAACAACGACTTAAACGATCGCCCAAAACTTAGGTAAAAAAATCGCTCAACAAAGATTTAAATCATACTCAACTTAGATTAAACGATCGTTTAGTTTTTATTAAACGATCTTCTACTTGTTACTGCATCGTATATGTTTGTTATAATTTACTAAGATGGTCGTCCTTGCTGTAAAATATTTCTCTGCTACCGTCTCTTGCATGATCAACAAAATGAATGACCTGATTAGGAAAAAACTTACAATACAGCAGATGGTGATATTTAGGAAAATGTGTTTTGGTCCACTGCTAGATGTGGACCTCATGTTTAATGGGTAGCTGTTCCACCATTTTTTTTTTTTTTTTGTTAATGGAGGTTATTGATGAGAACCCAGATGTTATAAGATTCGACATAGAAAAAACCCCAAAATGATTTTAATTGATAACTAGGTTATGGCTGACCGAGGAAACAATTGAAAGCGGTGAGAGATTACGACATCTATTGTTTGGATCGAAGGACCCAGATTAGAAGAAGGAAAAACATTGAAAGGATGTTGAGACCACTTTTGAAAATTTAGATTTACAAACAATGAAGATGTCGTGAAGGATGCATTGGCATTATACAACGAAGTTCTGATGATGAGAAAAAACAAGAAAACACACTTCAATGTTAAGACATTTAAGATCGTCGATGACACGGAAGTCTTTAGGCTTATGACTGATTGTGGGAAGGAGTATGAAGGAGTCGCATGATATAAAGTGTATTTTCAATTGTCTTATTCAGACGTTTGTTGAATAGTATGAAGTGCATTTTACGTGCAAAGAAGGAGTCACATGATATGAAGAAAGTAGTAAATCCCAAACGCATCACGTACTACTGTATAAAGGGATTTGTACTTGCATTCAAGGTACGTACTTGCCTTTTCAATTGAATTCAATATGTATTCGATAGATTTGTGATAAATTATGTATGTGCATCAAATGTTTTCTTCCATATCGTAGGTTTGGGCTATCGAAACACTTTCAACATCTAATAAGTTCAAAGCCACCAAAGTGAGCAAGAAGGTAATACCACGAATTCCTAGGTAGATGTGTTCTTAGACTCCATTGTATAAGTCATTCGATAGGAATGTATTCAAATCCAAAAGCATAAGCATCTATTACAGTTTTTAAATGATGGCTTATAATTTACTAAATGATCAACCATATTATAACAAACAATTGTATAAATCACACTAAATAATGTTCCACATATTTTTAAACGATTGCTCACATTAATCTAAATGATTGTTTATAAATTATTTAAACAATCACTTAAATTTTACTAAAAGACTGTTTAGAAATTCATGAATGACCATTTAGTAACTAGTAATTTATTTTGTATGTACTGACTTGTTTATATCATTCACATGCAGTTATGTCGAGTCTTATACTAACAGTGAATGAGATAAGGTACATGGAATATCGACTAAGAGGGGTGGATCTAATGCAAGTGGACGACCAAAAAAGACTTGATGAGAATAACACTGATCAACATTCCCTCGATATCCACGTTGATCGTTAGAAGACATCCGGCATACTACAAGAATTTTGGGCTTTAATGTCGGCTGGAAAATGTGAAATCGGATGTATAATGTCGTTTTTTTTTTTTTCAAAAGCGAATCTTTAATGTCGGTTTTAAACCGACATTAAAGACCCGCTTCACTTTTTCCTCTAACTTTCTATTTTCCCCCCTTTTTTTCATTTCCCTCTTCACTCTCCCTTTATTTTCTTTTTCCTCTCATTCTCACACTTCCCTCTTCAGACCCTATTCTTTCTCATTCCTCTCTCCCAAACCCGGGTCTGCTGCCTTCATTTTGTTTCTCACTCATCTCCTCCAAACTCCTCTCTTCCAAAGTGGATTTGCTGGTCATTCCACTGAATCTGCTGCTCATTTCATCGTCGTTCGCATGTCTCTAGATCTGTCGTTCATCGGATCTGCTGTTCGTTTCGTTCACGTGTCTCCAGATCTGTCGCCAATCCTTCGCAGATCTGCTACTGCCGTCGTTCGTTCTGTCGTCGTTTTCGTTCGTTCGGCTGTCAGATTGTTTGAGATCTTCTCGTTTGATCCCAAAACCACTTCTCTTTCATCATCTCTCTTGTATGATCCTTTCCTCTATATTGATTGCTTCCCTCTTCTATTTTTGTTTCACTAATAATTGCGTAACTAAGGATAATTGAAAGTAGGTAGCTAAGGTTTTTCGATTTTGTTTCTTGACCTAATTTTTTTGTTGTAGACTGAATTTGCATTTGAAGAATGCGATGGCTATCTTGTCAGTGTTGCTGTTCATCCCAGTGGAGATGAAATTGTCTGTTCTACTACTCAAGGTGGATGCAAGTAAGTTCAATTTTTAGGTATAAACATTTGACTCTCTATATTTCATGAATCTTCATTGGTAAACTGTGATTTTTTGTTTTTCGTATAGAAAATTCCATTCAATTGATAATGTACTTGCTAAATTTAATTGTGCAAATGAACTATTTGATTGTGGTTTTTTTATAATGTTTTGTTCAAAATTCTATACAGCATGTTGTATCTAGTTTTTAGATGGTGCTAAGCTCAAAGTTCTAGTCACTTATGCAAAGTTAAAAAATCTTTTGTTGTTCCCTTTCTTGTTTTTCACCATTTTTGCTTATACTACTTGTTCATTTGTAGGTATTGTGATTGTTTCGCCGCTGGGATGTATTGTCCTGAGTCTTGTTCTGTCAAATGTGCTTTAGCAACCCTGAGGATGTAAATATTGTTTTCCAAACATTTCTTTAATGATAGTTTTTCTATATATTTTTCCTTCATGTCCAAGAAAACACTCTATATTTCATCTATTGTTCTTGTAGGTTCTTGAATATATGTACTAGAATAGTTTTATAGGGGAATGAGAATAATCAAAATGCTTGACATTGTAAGTCTCTATTTTGATAGTTTATTTGTTGAGTGGGAGCATGCTTTGGCATATAAGAATTTAAGAGAATTGTGCCTGTTTCAAGAAAACTCCTGCTTCCTTAGTTATACTCCTATGAGTTTAGGTTTAGTTCATATTGATTGAAGTTGCCTCACATTTATGTTCTCTCCATCTCGTCCTCTACCATAATATGATGTATATTGAAACTCTCCTTATAGGTTGCTCTTGGAATTCAAAAGAAGGTAGTCTGGTAGGAAAATAATACTCGTTTGTAGTATCAATTGGTTCTAGAGGGCATTGGACTAGCGTAGTTGGCTAGAGAAAAATAGTACTTGTTTCTAGTATTAATTATGTCTCCGTCGGATCTATGTGTCTCCGCCGAAACGCCACAGCCATGCTTGCAATGAAGAGGTGAGTAAACATATTGCAATGAGTTATTTCTCTTAAGGTCATTGGCCTCTTTTTAGTTTAGATTGGATTATAATGTAAACATATTAGATTAGAATGTAACACCTGTTTATGGCTCATAGGTACTATTTATTTGTAGTTTAGATTTGATTCAAGATGCTTGAGTTTGTGGGTTGCACTATGGTAGTTTTTGTTACAACTTTTGAGATTTGAAGTACATTGTGAGCTAAATTTTCTTATTGATGTATGTGTTCTTGAATATTCATTTTTTGGGAATGCTGATAGTTCTGTCGAGAACAAGTGGTTGTGAAATATTTTTAGGAGTGTGTTTCTTTGAATAGGTTCAAGGTAAATTTTTGGTTTTGTTGTGGTAGTATCGTTAAGCTGCAGAAAATTTTTCATTGTCTTCATATCTCATATCTAGGTAACCAAGCTTCTCTTCTTCAAGATCTTGAAAAAGAGATTCTCTCATTTATTTAACTATTGAGTTTTCTTGTTTTGCAGGTGCAACAAAGGGGGAAAGATTTGGTATCGCAACCTCTTTATGCTTTTTCTTGGGGAACTGTAGATCCAACACATTCAATACAAGAATTTTGCCTTGAATGTACCATTTATACACATTCCCAATAAACACAGTTAGTTGAATATGAATTCTGATCACATTTTCACTTTCAATCCTTTATTTTAAACCTTTTTTGTCTGTGATCCTTTGAACAACAGTGGTTAGACAAAGATGCCTATAACCAATAGGTTTTATCCTATCTGGTTGATCAATAAGTTCCCAGATTGAACTGATGTACATTAACTCCATTTTAAGGTCTATGGCTTTTATTCATTGATCTCTATCTACATTCACCATGCTTCTTTAAAGTTCAATGGATCCTCTAGGTGGTCATCAAGTATGATGACCTGAGTTTTTGTTAAACCCATGTACCGGTTAGGCTGTTGAACAACCCTCCCATTACGTCGCGGCATTCTCAATTCTTGAGAAGGATGTAATGGACAAGTTTCATCAACAACTCTTGTTGAAGGACCAGCGTGAACAATAACTTTTATTAATCTATTTGTAGTTTCTCTTGACATTTCATTTAATACTAGTTTACTACGAGGTTGATGATTTCTTATATGGTCATCCTCTAAAAATGTAGCGTTTATCGATACAAACACTTTATCATCTTGAGGATCATAAAAATACCACTTTTGGTCTTTTTAGGGTATCCTACAACTAGGCATACTTTAGAACAATGTTCCAATTTCTTTGGGTTTTGCACCAACACATGTGTTGGGCATCTCCAAATCCTGAAGTGACGTAAACTTCCTTTATGTCTTTTCCATAACTCAAACATCGTTATTGAAATACTTTTCGAGAGAACCATGTTCAAAATATACACCGCAGTCTGTATTGTATATCCCCAAAAGGACTGAGGTAACTAGGCGTAATTTATCATCGAACGAACATGTCTAACAGGGTTCTACTTTTCCTTTCTATTACACCATTTTGTTGTGGTGTACTAGGTACAGTAAGTTGGGATTGAATTCCATGTTCTATTAAATAGTCCTAGAATGTTAAATCTATATACTCACCAACTCGATCTGATCGAAGTGTTTTAATCTTTTTACCTAATTTGTTCTCAACCTCAGTCTTGTACTCTTTGAACTTTTCAAAAGTTTCAGATTTATGATGCATCAGGTAAATACAACCATATCTTGAGTAGTCATCAATAAAACTGATCAAATACTCAAATCCTTCTCGAGTTCTAATATTTATCAGACCACAGATATTTCAATGTATAAGCTCTAGAGGTTCTTTGGCTCTTAGACCTTTCCTTGTAAAAAAATATTTTAGTCATTTTACCCTTAAGACATGATTCATACGCAGGTAGAAAATTGTCTTCTTAAATGATCTAGAATTTCATTCTTCACTAATCTCTCGATCCTATTAATATTTATGTGTCCAAGTATATAAGTGCCAATTATGGGCGCGAAGAGAAATTTATTGTTTCTTATTTTGAGTTTCAATTATTTTAAACATCTCTATATTTAAAATAACTTTTGTGTCAATTGGTTTTAACACATACAGGTTATTTTCAAGTTTAATAGAACATATTTGAACACCTCTTGTACTAATGAACACTTCATTGATATCAAAAGTAACTTTATATATATGTTCTAATAAACAGAAGATTGAAATTAAGTTCCTTTTCATGTCTTGTACATAATATAAATTTTCCAACAAAATATAAGTATCTCCAAAAAACTAACTTTAGATCTCTCACTAAACAAGCCGAAATAACTTCACCTGTTCCCACCTTGGAAGTCATCTCGTTCTCTATTAGCTGTCTCCAGGAATTAGTTTCCTGAACGAAAGTACAAATATGGTTAGCGGTGCCTGAATCTAGTATCCAGGTCAAATGAGAACTCTCCACTAAACTTGTTTCGATCATAAGTAAATCAACTTTACGTTGGTTTATCTTTTCAGCCTTCTTTTCAGCAAGATATTTAGAGCAATTTCTTTTCCAATGCTCATCTTCATTGCAATGGAAACGTTTTCATTTTGCAACTTTTGATGCATGGTTAATGCGATGAAATAATGATGTAAAATGCGATGGTGGAATATGCATTGTGCATGCAAGTTTTCTTAGCAAGATCCAAGTATAAACCTTAATAAGTTGCCTGGTAAGCCCATGGTCGAACACAGGGACTATGGGAACAGTATGCGATGATAATTTTTGATTATTTTGCGCTAACAAATAAAACAATACGTTGGTTGGTATGTTTGCTCAATGTATAAAGTCTATACGACAGAATTGAGAAAAGAGTCAATAACAACGAAAGTACAATGAGTATGTAGAGGAACGAGTTGAGAATGTCTTTAGCTAGCATTTCCTAAGATTGCGATCAAACTATGCGATCATGCTACACACATGCGACAGCAATTCATTTTCCATTGCAAATACGATAGCTCCTAGTTTAGGACGCATGTGATGTATGCGATGATGTCTAAAGAACTTATTCCTAAGTCTCTATTTCTTGCCTATGCGATGATGAATGATGAACACAGGTACAAGGTGACCACATACAATCATATCCTATCTCTAGGGTGCATGTAATGTGTTAATAGCAAACAGAACTTATTTCTAAGTTTCTATCTCTTGATTATGCAGTTCTAATCTGACTCTCCCGAGCCTAGATTCTATCCTTACACCAACCTCCCGAGCATCACTAGAGGAAAATGACGCATACATAATACAAGATGATCACATAAAGTGAAGATCTCAGGTTATGTTAGCCTAGATTCTCAACCCATTTGACAGTTTAGTTACTCATGCGTAATGTAAAGAGAGTGGACAGATATAGAGATGCAATTTTCATTTTATAAATAAGTCCAAAATACAAAATGACAATGGAAATAAGGATAGAGAGCCTGGTAGCAATGCCTTGCTTCCTAAGGCTTTTACACTGAGTTTTCTCTACTATACCCAAAAGATGTTCTTGCTTTCGAAAGAGTCGGCCCTCTCTCTATTTTTTATGCTTCCTGACACTCTTATGAGTTAACCAGGACGATCTCTCGACGTATTCTCCCTTCACTCGCCTCCGACTTCTAAGTATGTAAAATCTAAGTATATGGTGAAGACGAACTCTAAATTTTGAATAGTGGAACTGAACTCTCCGAACTCCTTTAACGAAGCTGGCTTTCGGTATTTATAGAGCTTCAGAGTGAAGAGCTTTTTCTCTGGAATGATTGCACTGATGGGATGTCATTAATTCTATTTCTAATGCGCCGATTAATTGTCATCGAAAAGTTGAGTGTACTTGCTATAGTGTGTCGTTAACGGCTTGTCAACTAAATTCGGATTCAACCGTCATCAGTTTTCTGTCCCATCGTGATTTATTAAGCTTTCATCTTGATGCGCCGGCTCTATGTGGCCACCTTCGTGAGCAGATCTTCGCGAACACATATGATCACATAGCCTTGCGGTCGCAATCTTTTATGCGCTCAGATGCTAATTTCCTAGGATCACAATTTTGCCTTGCGCCAATGCATTTTCCTGCACAAAATACATAAATTAGATGCTTTAATGCAATGGACGCATGCGATCACAATGTTCTAAACTTAATGTTTTTGGACACAAATTTATATATTTTTACCGTTGCAATCCTTCATTGTTTTATATCTTTGCGCTGTAATAACGTGCATTTCTGCCCGTTATCACACCCCCAAATTTAAAACAATGCTTGTTCTCAAGCATAAACTTAAGATTTTCTCTAGAAAGTCGATCGCCTTCTTCTTTTATAGATTTCTCAAGGTTGCCTTATTCAAATCATATGTACCAAAATCTCCTTAATTCCTATCCAAGTCTTTTCTTCAAATATTTCTAAAATTTAGGGACCACAAGTTTAACCTTCAAAAAGACTTTACTTGTTTCCAGGACATCGCATGATTTATTTCATAAAAAAACTTTTTCAACTCCGACGAAGGCTTAGATGTAGGCTCGGGCTTTTTCGTTTGCCCTAATCCACCTATCATATGCATCCTGAACATTTTGGTTTGCTGTTAAGTTGGGAATTGAAGGACATTCCTCATTAAAACGAACCTCAAATCATCTACATCTAATGTTGTATTGAAGTTTGATTTCCAATTTGAATAACCCTTGCCATTAAATTTATCGGAAGCTAAAAGTTGGATAATTGAATTCGGCATGCTGAAACATAAACAAATTTTATAAGAAAATTGCATCTAAATGCAATTCATTTTAGCAAAAGTAATAATATACTCAGATTTCATTATATATTTGATACGATATTTTAGTGAGCCAAAATAGATGCTATTGAGAGGCAGTCAAATACTCCTTCACTAAAGTAAGACATTTTTTTTTTTTTATTAAATACTAATTCTAGAATAACTCTTTATTCCTTTAGTTATTTAGTTACCATTTTCAGTCAAGAATTTAATAGCACTTAGTAACTCTTGTAAGTGTGAACCTCCATTTTCAGATTTCATAGAACGATATCAACAAACCCCACGAATTGGAAGATAATGTTCAAGATGGAACTAAGAAATCCTATTCATTTCTAAAGTTTGAGTTGTTCTAAATCCTATGTTACAATCCTCTAAGGGGATAGTTGCTAAAACAACGAGTAGCTAATGCCGCCTAAAAACGACAGCAGGCACAACAGAAAAATCTCACCGTTCAAACTAATGGAAGAGATTGTAGGATATGTTGACACATTTTCTTCACCTACCGACCATGAACTACTTCCTCTATTCACCTTGTTATTGATCCATGCAAACACTTTCCGGATGTAGTAGCTGTAGTAAAAGAGACACGAAGCTGAGCATGAATCTCACTGTGTGAACTCTGGTTTAACTATTAAAAGCTTGGGCATGCTTATAAATCTGGTTTCTCAAATATTCAGCTATAATACAAGGTAACAAGTGTTTTGTAAACCATCAACATAAGTACTTCCAGCCTTAGACTAGATTATAGTCTGGTAGAGTTCGTAACCATAATTTTACAAGATAACAACCTATTTTAACTATTAAAAAAAGTTGTTATTTTGTCAACCCTAAGTGAGCATGCATCTTATCTCTTAAATACATGAAAGTAATCTTGTA
Source organism: Benincasa hispida (assembly GCF_009727055.1). Classification (NCBI taxonomy): domain Eukaryota; kingdom Viridiplantae; phylum Streptophyta; class Magnoliopsida; order Cucurbitales; family Cucurbitaceae; genus Benincasa; species Benincasa hispida. The sequence continues at coordinate 408,386 of NW_024064913.1, read as the reverse complement.
TAAATACATCATCAAGCATAAAAAGTGAGCATGCATCTTATCTCTATTATTTTGTATAAAAAGATTTTATCTTGTTATTTTGACATACTATAACATACATCAAGCATTCCACAATTTAATATAACAATTGTTTTAAATACATGAAACCCTAAATCTTGTATACTATATATTATAACATATTATAACATACTTTCAATACATTATCCACGCTTTCTATGGAAATCTACATGGCATACTTTATGCACATACAAGATTTAGTTTAATTAAATATACATTCAAAATGCATAAATAATTAAACATACATTTAAACGAACTGGTTTTGGTATCCTAAGCAAGCAAAAACCTAAAACTATTACAAAAATAATTTAATATAGGTCTTGAACCACCTGAACCGACCCGAATCAAGTTCAAATCACCGAATCGGAACTTTAAGGAAGAAATTTTGGCTGAACTGATTTGAAATAGGTTGAACCTAACCTCTATGACTGGAATTGGCTTAACCGATTAAATTGAACCATCAGTTTGATCATGCACGCGTTTTGAGCTAGGGTTGAATAGCATTACAATGCCACATTTTTTCTCTTTATTTTTTGGGTTGGCTGAAGAATACCGCTGCAACGCTCCAAGGGCAGCATTGCAATGTTGTGAGGTAGAAGCCTCACCTGTTTCTTTCTACTACTGAGGTTGCTTCAAATCTTCTTCAATTACAACTTATTTACAACTCTATTGACTTTAACAAATTTATAGACTCTTAATCACACATTAAGGTTCATAAATAAAGAGCCAGTTACAATAATTACAACATAATTGAAGATAAACCTAATGCCAAAAACCATAATATATCCATTTCAGCACCCATTTCATGCAACTCATGAAAAACACCTACGAACCTAAAATTTAACGTGAATTGAGTGCTTAAACTATGCTCTGATACAAATTGATGGAATTGATATTCAATCAACAGAATCAATTTAGATTTTAAGCACTATAATTACGTTAATTTTACCGAAGAAACATGCAAGTTCATAACAAAAACAGAAATAGGGTTTCAAAAACACAACCTTTGATTATTCCACTTAATGGCTCTAAATCTCCACAAATTTCTTCTTCAATCCTTGAACTAGACTACGAAAAGAGCATTCTCTACTATTCTCAACCCTTAGATTGGGTGGTGGAACTAAAATTGAGAGAGATTTATAGTGAAAAATGGGTCTGAGAGAGTGTTGAAGTGAATGTTGAAGTTTCCTTCAAAATTTTTGTTCTGCATGAAGACCTAATCATATTAAATCATCCCTTTTATATAACATAAACATGCAAAGGGAAAATAACCAGCAATTACCACTTAATTTGGTATTAACTTGGTGTATTAGGTGAAAATGAAAGTGGGATTTGTGGGATAATCCCACTCCCACTTTCATTTCATTGTTTTAATTTAATTTAAATTAAACAACTTTAATTTAAATTCTCTTTAATTTTGTGGGATAATTAATTAAACTATTTAATTGATTTAAAATTAATTTAATATAAAATATTGAATTAATAAAGTACCTAATCCAAACATGAATCCTTATTCATGTAATTTAATATTTAATTCCGATTTAAATATTTTCGAATCTCCAAAAATCGTTTAATTCGTTAATTAAACATTAATTGTATCGAATATAATAATCCAAGTCTTAATCCGAAATTGAATATTTCAAATTCTTTCAACACGATATTCTAAGGTTTATTCTTTTTACGAGCTAGTAGAGGGACCTTATGGATTAGATCATGAGCTCCAACAATCTGAGATTAATCGACTAAACTCTTTAAACTGAATTAATCAATATTCTTAACTATCGAGATACTTCACTATAACTCAGTAGTTGCACTCTCCTTACTATAGATATATTTCTATCCACTTGATTTAACCATAATCAGTAAGTCGATCCTTCACAAATTGTTCATATTTACAGCTAGGTCAAAAATACCATTTTACCTCTACAATGCATCTTGCTCCTTAAGTTTCCACTGATCCTTTAATGAACAATTGGTTTCTTATCTTACCAATAAACTGAGTTCCTCTCAGTCATAAAGATGGTGGGGCCCCTTTGTTCAAGACTAGTAAATTTCGTCTTGTAGGACTATGTCCCCAACTATCTATCTGATCTTACCCCTAATATTGGAGGCTTATTGACTGGTGACGTTGAGCCACTCTCATCCATGTAGATTAAAGGATAATCCCGAATAAACAGGAGTTTATAGTTAGTCCAGGATTGAGATCGAGGTACCTTGGGTCATCGAATTGAAATAGTAAGTTTTAATAGTAAACGATCCTTATAAAGAAAAATGACTATTTCGTGCTCCAGTCTTTATGGAAACATCTTTTTCATAGGATGCACCCACTCACATGTCTCCACATGAACGACTGGTACAAAGCAGGCCACATCCATAGTGTCCACAAGATAAGGTACCCAACCCTATCTATATACTTATAGACCGTTTTGGCTATAGCCATGGGTTTAAGTATTCATGTTATAGCCATGGGTTCATTTCGTTTATTGGATTTAGGAATCTATAAATGCAATTTCATATTCATTAACAACTCTATTGAAAAAATCACAATAACGTCTTTATTATGTATAGAATATGTTTAAAGATTACAAACTGTGAGTTTTAGGACATATAAACCAATAGTAGGCATTGAGTACTCAAGAGGTAGAATCGAGCATTTGGAGTCAAACGGGGATAATTGGAAGCAAATTGGAGGTAATTTGAGCATCTGGGCTTCAAAAGAAGAAAATGACCAAAATACCTCTAGCCCCAAGTATAGCCCTCTATACAATGTAGCTTTACGCTATAAGACCATTTCAGATGATCATCACAGCATCGCGACACTATTGCTATGCTCTCACACTATGTTAGAAGGTAAAATTCTCGGTTGTAGGCCAGAATTGCAACACTACCATCAACGTGGCGACGCTAGGACTTTGACGTAATTCTCCCAATGCACACTCCTACTAAAATGCCATAGAGTAGCAACGCTGCCTCTACGCTTGCCTTATGCTCGAGGTCTATATCGTGGAATAGTGTTACTATGCTCTTCACAGCGTTGCAACGCTCCGATTGTGGTATAAATTTATTTCTTCTTGATTTAGGTAGAGGAGGGAGGAGAGCTATGCCATCTTAAAGAGCATTTTTCTTGGTTTTGGCCATTCTAGGCCAAAACTCATGAGATTTCCTTCAATTTTTGTTTGTAATTGTAAATTTTGATGTTGTGGAGTCGGATTTATAAACGGTTGATGGATAGAACCTCGTTTTTTTAGGTTTATTGAATTTTTGTTTGAATTTTATCAGGCTAATTAAGAATCTTCTTGAATCTTTCTTTTTCTTGTTAATGTCCTTTCTTACATTTAATTTCTAAGCATATAAGTAGATTGAATTGACAACTCAATCGTAAATACTTGTATGTACGTTCACCCCATGCTATACATGTTGTAGGTATCTGTAGATGTATGAATAGTATTCTTAATTCTGTAGCAGTAGGTTTTAGTTTCAATTATTGGATGATTTCTAGACTATCTAGGATCACCTAATTAATAACAAAACCTAAATATTGGAAATGCATTTAGTTAGAATTGGTCATTCTTCTTAATATCTTAATCAATCCAAGAACATAATATGAGGGCTGACATGACAACATTTAGTTAATTTAGGAATTGACGGCATGTTGATTTTCATCAAGAAGTTTGTTAAGGTTTTCCCTACATTCGTTTAGGCTTGAGAAATAGTTAATTCAAGAATTTCTGCATGATTAATCAATGAATAGATTAATAAAAAATCAGATGATCTTTAAACCGGTGAAAGTAATCTTGTGTTCAATCTCTCTCTTTTGTAATCTATATTGCTTTTCCGCATTTTAATTTCCACATTTACTTTTCCTGTCAACCAACAAACAAAACCCTCCATTTTTACTTTCCAAAGACTTATTTAACTTAGAGAAGTTTCACCTTAGGCTCCATGTGGTTCGACCAAATCTTGTCACTAAGACTACTTGTTAGTTGAAGTGCTATATTGTGAAAATAAATATCATTTGATCGGTTAAAAGGCTCGACAACTTTCCTCCATATCAAATTGACGCTGTTACCGAGGAGCTAATTAATTTCTCTTTGTTAAATTTATCTTGTAACTTTAAAATCCCAAAAATATTTTCTTCTCTTTTCATGTCTACTTTTTCTATCATGGTAGATGAACAATGCGTCTATTATTTGAAGAACGCCGATCAATAGGAATAAGAAGAGGTAAGAGAAATTTGTGAGCTTAGAAGGCAAGTATCTGAACTAACCTCTTTTGTTCATGATTTGTCTACTAGACAATTGCAGGAGTTTAAGGCATGCAGAGTTTGTTCGCCTCAAATGATTTTGGCCTTCACCTGATTCATATATTCATTATGTGATCTTGTGCTGATCCGAGTATCGAACCTTTGTTTTAGCTTGCCCCCATGGGTGTCATGTGGACATCCAACTACGAGCAAGACACTCTTTTCAGTCAAAACTCATGCCCATCTCTTTATTTGGCAACGGAGTTACGATCAGTAAGCTTCTGCATTGATCACGATTCCCACCTTCGTTTTAGCTTGTCCCCACGGGTGTTATGCGGACATCCAACTACGAGTGAGATTCGATCTCAACATTATATTTTATTTTTCTTTCTCTCTCTCTCTCTCTCTTTTTTAAAAAAATTGAAATGAAAATCTGAAAAATAACAAGGCTGAAGATGACACCCTCCAAATTTAACACTTAGCAATATCCTCATTGCTGAAGACGAAATAATTCATGCGATGGACTCAAAAAAATTTGTAAAAATAGTTTTGAAGGAAAGCTGGTAGACAACTAAATTTTAGAAATATTTTGTGAATTGATTGTCCTGAAATTAATCTGACGCTAGTTCATGCGGTAAGAAAAGAATCATATTTTTCATAATTGAAGTCATAATGGGCAAGGGGTGAATGCGACGACCAAATAAAGCAATAAAAAATTAAGGATTGAGCCAAACGAGAGAGAATGCGATAGGAGAATTCGAAAATATTAAATTAAAAGTGAGAAGTACAAAAATTGAACTACAACCCCCAAATTTAATCTTTCACCTGCATCATTCTGATCGCATCCTTTTCTGTGATGGTTTGATTCTTAAAAGTATGAAAGAAAGAGTTGACAATCATAAAGAGTAGTAACCATGTAAAGAGTAGAATAGATTCTTGAAAGAAAAATAAAAAGGATATACTTCGTCCCTGATGAATGTATGCCACTTATCAGCGCAAGGACTGAGTGTTTCTTCTTTATTTTGGCTTACCCAAGTCAATGGAGGTTTTTTCGCATTGGAAATCTCCTCCATGATACATCTTTACTCTTTGACCATTCACTTTAAATGTGTTGGTGATAACGGGCAGAAATGCACATTATTACAGCGCAAAGTTATAAAATAATGAAGGATTGCGATGGTAAAAATATATGAAATTGCGTTCAAAAGCGTTAAGTTTATAACATTGCGATCGCATGCATCCATTGCATTAAAAACAGTTAACTTATGTATTTTGTGTAGAAAATGCGTTGACGCAAGGTAGAATTGCGATCCAAAGAAATTAACGTCCGAATGCATTAAGAGATTGCGACTGCAAGGCTATGTGACCGTTTGCGCTTGCAAAAATTTACTCAAGAAGGTGGCCGCATAAAGCTGGCGCATCAAGATGAAAGCATAATAAATCACGATGGGACAAAAAGTTGATGACGGTCGACTTCGAATTAAGTTGACAAGCCGTTAACGACACTATAACAAGTACACTCAACTTTTTGGTGACAATTATTCGACGCATCAGACAGAGAATTAATGTCATCCCATCAGTGCAATCATAAGAGAGAAAAAGCTTTTCACCCTGAAGCTCTATAAATACCGAAGGCCACCTTCATTGAAGGAGTTCGCCCAGTTCGCTCAGTTTAGAGAGTTCACCATATAGACGATAGTTAGCCAAATTTAATTTGAAATTAATGTCAAGAATCAGAGGGAAGTTATGGAAATTGGACTTTTAACGTCACACAAATTTAATTTGAAATTAATGTCAAGAATTAATTTCATATTGGAAGGGGGCTATGTCATACAAATTTAATTTGAAATTAATGTCAAGAATTAATTTCATTGTGGAAAGGGGTGAGTTAAATTCTTTGTGAATTGAAAATTTGACGGGAGAAAAGGATTAAAATTTGGAAGCAGGGTCTGATTGAAGGAAGAATTTTGAGATTGGAATATTGAGGGTGGTTGTTGCTCAGGCTTCGTTGGGAAATTGAATTCAAAGATTTATTATTGAAGACTGCCGCTTGGATCGATATCCGAATCTAGTATCGAGGTAAGTAATCTTACTACTGGAACTGCCCACGGGCCAGGCACTGGATGTACGCTAGCATGATGGATGAATGTTATGGTAGAGTGACAGCATGATGAACTAGTAGTTTAGTATAACTGATGTATGTTATTTCTTGAGGATCTTAAAGATGTATTTGTGCACATAGATACTAGAATGCCAGCATGAGATGATATCTGATTTCATAAAGTTGTATGTGATCTGTGGATATTGAGGCATGTGTGTATGTTATAGAGTCATGATGTTGAGGCATATATGTATGTCATAGAGCCATATTGTGATAATTATGGTGTCGAACCTATGATAGTGATTTTACTGTTTAGTTAGAATGTCTACTAGGTTTGTGTTTCCTTTAGGCTTCACCAGTTTGTGTTTCCTTCGGGATTCACCAATTTGTGTTTCCTTTGAGATTCACCAGTTTGTGTTTCCTTCGGGATTCACCAGTTTGTGTGTCCTTCGAGATTCACCAGCTTGTATTTCTTTCGGGATTCACCAGATATTATGTTTTCTTCTGGATTCACTAGTTTGTGTTTCCTTCGAGATTCACCAGTTTGTGTTTCCTTTGGGATTCACAAGTTTGTGTTTCCTTCTAGATTTCTTTTATGCTTCCGCTCATGAGATTTAGATTTCTTTTCATGTTTTTCTTAACTTTTAGTTTTGATGTTTAAAACTTACTATTAAGAATCATTTTCAGACTTATTTATTATCATTTATGATTTATGGGTACCCTATTGTTGCTTTTAATATTTGAATTTAATGAAAGTCTTTTGAACTTACCTTATTTATTTAGCATTTATTTCACCATAAAAGAGTATCGTTTTAAGTTCCATGCATGCATGTATTTAGTAACGGCCTAACTTATAGTTGGTATCAGAGCCCATGTTTTTTGTTCTGAAGACTGACTTATTATGTAAGTCCAAATTGTCCTTATAGCCCATGAATGGATTCCTCGTCATCACCAGGTATGTCTTATCAATTAAATGTTTTATGATTGTTGTGCGTTAAAATATATGTTTAGCTTAAATGCACTAGTTATATTCTAATGCTCGATCAGTGACTCGTTAGAATTTATTATAAGCGGATTATTCAGGTACGACGCTACAAAAGGAGAAAAAAAATATAAAATTATGAGGTCACTTGGCCCTAGTTTATCTCATGAAAATTGTGTTAGAAACAAAAAAATATATACCTCAGTTCAGAGATTTTAAAGGTTGATGAAACTATGTAGAGTTATGACAATTTAGGAATAAAGATTTTTAAATGTTTAAGCCAAGGAATGAAATTGTCTAGATAAGAATTCATTAAGGACTAGTGTTATTTTTTTTTTTTTTTTTTTTTGTTGAGTATTGTAATTTGTGTTAGTATAAATAAATTCCTTCACAGGCCACGTACTTGAGTATAAGGTTAAAAGTTGTTTTATGGATAAGAAGGAGAAAAAGAAGAGGTTGAGTTATTAAAGGTTCTGAGATATTAAAACCAAAAATTTTTAGAGGAATTTTGGAAATGATTAATAAGTCATAATCACTTTGGTAATACTATGACTTGATGTACTAGGTAAAGTATGTGTAGTGATATGAAAGATTCTTTTGGAATATCAACTAAGTTGGTGTCATTAAAGGAAGCCAAAATAGTTGGACATGAGTTTAGACTTAAAGGAGATAAAGCAAAGTATTATTTGTTTGGGTTGAAAGATTATTTTAGAGTGCCTAGATTAATTAAATCCATAGCCTTATTGTGATGAGGAGATCAAAGTTGGACAAATATGAATAAATGAAAGTCTTCTGGGGTTTAAAAGAATGAAAATTGGAAAAGGAGAATTCTACGAGATGAAAATTCTTAGTGAGAGAGATAATACTTATGGAGGAGTTAAGTAAAAATATTTTAGTAAAGAAATTATGTTCCACTTGGAAAATGGAAAAAAAAAGTATCCAAGAAAGTTTACTCGTTTGAAAATAGAAAGGAATTTAATGTGTTCAAAACTCCCAGTTAAGTATGGTTTGGAGGTATGATATGAGGGGTTACAAGGAATTTTTTTTTTTTGGTGTAAAAGAAAAATATCTCATTATCATGTGGAACTTTAGGAGAATATGAGATGGATGGAAAGATAGTTTACACAGGTGATCGGTATGGAACTTTGTTTTAACACAAGACTCTATTACCAAAATAAAAGGTTGAGAAGGGATAAGCTAAAATGGAGTTACCAATAACAGTAGATGTTCAAGAACTATTGACATGGTATGTTGAGGCTTCATTAGTTAAAAGGCAAATCATTGAGGGCATTAGTAAGATTTAAAGGATTTTGACGTAGTGTTCAAGTTCAAAACATGAACTAGAAACACCATCAATTTGATTGAAAAAGGAACTTAATCCAGCTCGAGGTAGACAAAAGTGGTATATGCACAAAAGTATGTAAGTTGGATCTTCCAATATCACCATTGGCATAAGGGATAGATTGGTAATAAAGTTGAGTTGATAACAAGAAATTGCTATAGGTGGGTTTGGAGTAGTACATGATAGTACGTTTTCCCTTGCATGGGCAATGAATTAACTAGCTCTAGGGCATACGAGTAATTCAAGCTATGACTTATGAATCAAGAAGGTTTTATCGTAAAAACTAACTGCATAGATCAATTATGGTTATTACAAGGTTATGGAAATATGTTATTAATTGACTGATGCTTTAGCATCTAGGGACTTCAAAACCTCATCTTCAGATGGAATTATAGACTCATTTGTAGCAGGGTCTAAGTAATAATATGTGATTGTTTTAAGGCTAAAGAAAAATATGAGGGTTGGCTTAAGCAGTTTTATAGCCCATGACAATATAGAGCCTCATGATGAATTATTCGTAGACATGTAGACCCTAAGAAAGACATCACAGTCGGTGCTTCTAGAGTAGAAGCAGTATTCAGTTGACCAGATTTGTTCTTGTATGTATCTTCAGATGACGCATTATATAGCATGACCAGTTTTTCCACTACAGATATGAAGTTTTTCCTATGACAGAATGATAAACTCAAATATATGTTTTTAGTGGATAAGACTTTCTTAAGCTCACGACAGTTTTCATAGTTCTCATCTTGAGCCTGTTAAAGTATTGTTGGTTTTCAGCATCTGAAGTTTCATAGTTATATATGGAAGGGGTTATCACACCTTTTTTGATACTAGTTTCAACTATGTCAAACAGTGACTCTCGTTTTACATTTAGTTTTTGGAAGAGTCTTCAGTTAGCATTGGGTACTCGATTGGATTTTAATACAACTTTTCACCCACAGACTGATGGTCAGAAGGAACGTTTGAACCAGAAATTGGAGAATATATTGTGCACTTGTGCGTTAGAGTGTTCAGGGAGTTGAGTCTCTCACTTGCATTTGATAGAATTAGCATAATAATAGTTATCCGGCTACCATTGGCATGTTGCCGTTTGAAGCCCTCTATTGGCTGCAGGTCTCTTGTGTGTTGGGATGAGGTAGGAGAGAGGAAATTTCTAGGACTTGAGCTAGTACAAACAATTAATGGGGCCATACAGAAGATCAAGGCTCGTATGCAAACAGCTTAGAGCAGACAGAAAAGCTACGTCGACGTGAGACGTAAGGACCTAAAATTTAAGACTAGGTGATAAAGTGTTCTTAAAGGTGACACCTATAAAGGGTGTTTTGAGGTTTGGAAGGAAAGGGAAGCTGAGCCCGAGGTTCATTGGACCTTTTGAGGTCTTGGAGTGAATTGGCCTCGTAGTTTACCGATTAGCAGTGCCTCCATCACTTTCTTCAGTTCATAATGTCTTCCATGTTTCGATGCTGAGAAATTATGTAACAGACCCGTCTATGTAGTTGACTTTGAGCCCTTGCAGTTGAATGACAACTTGAGCTATGAGGAGAAACCTGTAGAGAGGTAAAGACATTGTGCCGCAGGGAGATTGCATTTGTGAAAGTCCTGTGGCAGAATCACAAATTCAAGGAGGCTACTTAGGAATGAGAGGATGAGATGAAAGTCCAGTACCTGGAGCTTTTTCAGAAATGAACTTTCGAGGACGAAAGTTCTGTAAGGAGGGAAGAATGTTACACCCCGAATTTTTATTGTTTATGTAATTTCAGTAATTTTTATTAATTGAGGGCATTTATAGAATTTTTGGACTTAAGTGTAATTGCGGGAATTTAATTATTGACATTGAAATTATTTAATTTGGAAATTAATAAATTGACATTGAAATTATTTAATTTAGAAATTAATGGATTGATGTTGAAAATATTTAATTTAAAAATTAATGGATTAACATTGAAATTATTCAATTTGGAAATTAATGGTCGGAATTAATTTCATTTTTGAAGGAAGGGGTATTTCAATTTAAATGTTTAATCGGAGGGAAGTTATGAAAATTGGACTTTTAATGTCACACAAATTTAATTTGAAATTAATGTCAAGAATTAATTTCATTTTGGAAGGGGGTTATGTCATACAAATTTAACTTGAAATTAATGTCAAGAATTAATTTCATTGTGGAAAGGGGTGAGTTAAATTCTTTGTGAATTGAAAATTTGATGGGAGAAAAGGATTAAAATTTGGAAGCAGGGTCTGATTGAAGGAAGAATTTGTTTCCTTCGAGATTCACCAGATTGTGTTTCCTTCGAGATTCACCAGAGGTAGTTGGCATATTTAGTTACAGTGTTAGAACTCAAATTTTCATGTACATGTATGTGTCCCTTGAGGACTATGACAGTTTATATGTTCCACTAGAGGTAGGCATCTAGAGGACATAGTTGCCTAACCTGACCCTAGTAGTGGGGTTACTTACTGAGTATTTTATACTCATTCTTTCTCATGTTGTTGTTTCAGGTAAAGGTAGAGATGCACCAGCGATGGATAAGTGGAATTCGTGATCGAGCCACTGGGACTAGTTTTATGCTTCTGCTCATGAGATTTAGATTTCTTTTCATGTTTTTCTTAACTTTCAGTTTGATGTTTGAAACTTACTATTAAGAATCGTTTTCAGACTTATTTATTATCCTTTATGATTTATGGATACCCTATTGTTGCTTTTAATATTTGAATGTAATGAAAGTCTTTTGAACTTACCTTATTTATTTAGCATTTATTTCACAATAAAAGAGTGTCGTTTTAAGTTCCATGCATGCATGTATTTAGTAACGGCCTAACTTAAGTCCTAGGGGGCGGGTCGTTACAAATAATATCTTTTGAGCAGAGTAAAGAAGAACAGTGTAAAAACCTTGGGCAGCAAGAAATTGCTACCAGGCTCTTTATCCTTATTTTGCATTGTCATTCTGTACTTCGATTTTATATATATAGAATGGAACTTGCTTTTCTGCATCTGTTCACTCTCTTTAAAATACACATGAGTAGCTAAAACTGTTTAATGGGTTGAGAAGTACTTAGCTAACATGACCTAGGGTCTTCATTGCATGCGATCATCTTGTCTTATGTTGCGCCCATCATCCTTTAGAGCTACTCAAGAGAGAGTCTAAAGAAAGAACCTCAGACTTGAGAGAGCTAGGTTAGAATCTAGACTCGAGAGAGCAAGATTAGATCTACACAAGCAAGAGATAAAGACTTAGAGATAAGCTCTGTTTGCCAACATACATCGCATGCACCCTAGAGATAGGTTATTGCAGTATGCGGTCGCCTTGTGTATGTGTGTGTGATTCGTCATCGCATAGACAAGAATAGAAGCTTAGATATAAGTCCTATAGACATCATCGCATACATCACATGTGTTCTAAAACTAGAAGCCATAGCATTTTCATTGAGAGATGACTTGTTGTTGTATGTATGTAGCATGATCGCATAACATGAATGCAATCCTAGGAAGTGTTAGCTAAACCCCTTCTCAACCAGTTCCCCCCACGTACTCATTGCATCTTTCGTATTATTAACTCTTTTCTCAACTCCACCGTATACACTTTATACTATAAACAACAAACCAACCAACCCCTTGATTTATTTGTTACCGCAAAGTGATCTAAAATTACCATTGCATACTGTTTTCCTTAGTTCCTGTATTCAACCCTGGGCTTACCAGGAAATTCAGTAGAATTTATACTTGGATCTTGCTGAGGAAACTTGCATGTACAATGCATTTTCCACCATGGAATTCTTTACCATTATTTCATCGCATAACACAACACATCAGGTGGAACCATCTTCATTGGTCAATTCCACCGCTCCATGCGGGAATACTTCCTTAATTATGAAAAGCCCAGACCAACGCGATTTCAATTTTCTAGGAAAGAGACGCAGCCTAGAGTTGAACAGTAATACTCTTTGTCCTGCCTTGAGATTTTTCTCACACAGACACTTATCATGCCATCACTTAGTGCGTTCTTTGTAAATTTTGGAATTCTCATACGCTTGTAATCTCCACTCGTCCAGCTCTAGTAGCTGAAGTTTTCTCTCATCTTCTGCAGCCTTAAGATCAAAGTTAAGTTTTTTAACTGCCCATATCACCTTATATTCCAATTCCCACGGTAGATGACAAGCCTTTCCAAATACCAACGCATATAGTGACATGCCTATGGGTGTCTTATAAGCAGTCCAATATGCCCAAAAGGCATCATCAAGTTTCATGTCCTAATCCTTCCGCGATGGATTCACCACCTTTTCTAAAATTGACTTGATTTCTCTATTAGAAACCTCTGCTTGTCCATTTTTTTGGGAGTGATATACGGTGGCGATCTTATGGTTGACATTATATTTGATCAAAAATTTTCTAACAATGCGATTCACAAAGTGACGTTCGTTACTTATTATGGCACGTGGAATGCCAAAACGAGTGAAGATGTTTTTCTCAATAACTTAGAGAGAGTTGCCGCATTGTTTGCAACGCATGAAACAACTTCAATCCAATTTGAAACATAGTCAACAACCAATAGAATATATTTATGACCATTTGATGATGGAAATGGTCCCATGAAATCTATACCCCAGGCATCGAATAGCTCCACCTCCAATATGATGTTCATTGGCATTGCATTTTTTTCTGAAATTCTTCTAGTGCGTTGGCACTTATCGCATTTCATGGAGTATTCTCGTGCATCCTTAAACAGAGTGGGCTAGTAATACCCACATTGCCGTATTTAGCTTGCGGTAGTCCATGCAAATACGCCATCAGGTGATGGTCGTTTGTGGTATCAGCTCATTATTTGCGTTGGGGACTACCGTCATCCCACCTTTTTTTGGCACGCACTGCATGGGGTTGACCCACATGCTGTCTGCTATCGGATAGATGACGCCTGCATCTAACCACTTGATTATCTTCTTCTTAACGAATCTTTCATCACAGGGTTGAGTCTGTACTGATTTCGATCGATCCCTTGTGGTTTTCTTTGAGACGAATTCAATGCATACAGTATGCGAGGCTAATTCCTCGAATGTCTGTGAGTGTCCATCCAATCGCTCGCACATATTTTCTCATAATGCTCAGCAACACATTCTTCTGTTCTTCATTAAGTTCAGAGGAAATAATTACTGGCAACTTTTTATTCTGCCTCAAAAATGCATACTTTAGGTTGTTAGGCAGGGTCTTCAGCTCTATTATTGGTGGTTCTTTAAAGGACGGTTGCGTTGTTCTTCTTTCTTCATTTACTGTTGGCTCTTCTTCGTCAGGAAACTTCATGGCACGGATGATGTCGAACTTGAGCTTCTGTCCATTCACGCTCAAGGTGATCTCTCCTTTGTACACATCAATTTGAGCACGACCTGTTGATAAAAAAGGTTGCCTCAGGATACTAGGCACATCCTTGTCGGCTTCGTAATCTAAGATGATGAAGTTACCTGCTAATATAAATTTGTCGATCGTAACCAGCACGTCCTTCACTTTCCTTTCTTGATGCACCAGAGATCTATCTGCTAGTTGGAGAGTCACGGTCGTGGGTGCAAGTTGCCCTACATTCAACTACTTAAAGATTGACAGAGCCATCAAGTTGATGCTGGCTCCAAGGTCACACAATGTTTGCCCGATGTACAGTCGTCCAATGGAGCAAGGTATAGTAAAACTTCTAGGATCACTCAGCTTCAGTGGGATTATAGATTTCGAGCTCTGCATCAAAGCCACCGTGGCAAACTTACCAGTGCTTCTCTTCTTGGTTACCATATCGTTTAGAATCTTTGTATATGCGGGCATCTCCTCAATCGCTTCAGTGAACGGAATATTAATATGCAATTGTTTTAACATAGTCATGAAGCGTTGGTACTATACCTCGTCATTCTTCTTCTTTCTGAGTCTCTACGGGAAAGGTGGAAACTATACTCTCACGGTCCCTTGCTCTTTTGGCTCTGAGGTGGACGCAATTTCTGGCTCTATCACTTCTTTTTCTTTTTTTTCTTCTCGAGTCACCGTAATCTTGGGTTTCAGCATAATTGGAGTCGTTCGACTAGGCTCCTTCCTCTCCCCCACCACAGTCTTTCCACTACACAATGTCACAACTTGATATTGTTCTTTACCTGATCCCCCTGGGTTGCGTGGGAGTTCTCTTGAACTCGGCAGGGCCCCTTATGGTCTATTCTTGAGTTCGTTCGCAATCTGGCCCATTTAAAATTCCAAGTTGCAGATGGACGTCACCTGGTTTTAAGCACAGTTTCGTTCTTCTCGATATATTTCTTCAACAAACTTTCCAAGGAGGAAGATTGCGGCGATTGCAAAATGCTGGCTTAACTACTCGTCTGACCGTTGTTTCGTGGAAAAAATCCGGGTGGCCCTTCTTTATGCGCCACTTATTGAAAATTTTGTTGCTGATTTTTCCACACAAAGTTGGGGTGGTTTCTCCACCCAAAGTTGTAGGTGTTAGAGAATAGATTATTTTTCACAAAATAAGATGACTGTGGGTTCTGCGGGCATTCTTCTATTGTGTGTCCTTCACTGCAAGTAGCACACCTTGCGACAGTCTGATTAACTGCGTTTACTTGCCCATTATGCGGTGTTGGGCTGTTGATTGCGATTCCCTGAATTAGGTTCATCATCATAGTCATCTGACTCTGAAGTGATGCGATAGCACCATTGTTTGCGTCGTTATCCTTTATTCTCAGTCTCTGATCGCTCTCTCTCCAGTCCTCGTGATTTTTAGAGATGCGATCCAGGATGTTCTTAGCCTCATCATATGTTTTGTCTAGCAGACCACCAGCGGCTGCCGCATTGGCAGTGGTCTGCAAAGGGGGATTTAATCCGTGATAATAGATCTCCATTCGCAAGCAGTCTGGTAATCTGTTGTGTGGGTAGTCCATTACCAGCCTCTTAAACCTCGCCCAGGTATCGCTGAGCGATTCTCCATGTCCTATTCAAAATTGGTTATTAATATCCTTCTCCTGGTGTTCTCAGTGAGTGGGAAATATTTCTTCATAAACTTCTCTACGACTTGTTCCCAGGAAGTGATCTCCCTCGGTTCGAGAGAGTACGCCCATTTTCGTGCCTGATCACACAAATAAAAGGGGAACAAAGTTAGTTGAACTTCTTCGGTAGAGATATTCAGGAACACAAAAGTGTTGTAGATTTCTATGAAGCTCCGGAGGTGGGCGTGCGGGTCCTCGCCACGCCTTCCTCCAAACTTTGCAGCAGTCTAGATCATCTGCAGCATCACCGATTTCATTTCAAATCTAGATCCATCAAGGGTAGTCCTCATGATTCCTGGAGAGAAATCGTAGAGGTTTGGCGATGCATATTCTTGAATGCGCCGATTGCGATCGTTTTCCAGTAGGATTGGATTGGCCATGACATTGTTTTCGTTTGGTGCTCCGTTTTCAAACTGCTTCGCCATATCGTCTTTATTTGGTTGTTGTTATCGGTGACTATCTCTCAATCTTCGTCAGAACGTCCTCTCAATCTTTGGCTCGTAATTCGCCAGAGATTGAGAGCTGCAAAGAAATCACAAAAATTACCATTAGCACACTGATTTGCCTAAGTTCCCGGCAACGACGCCAAAAACTTGATGCGTCGTTTTATGTGATGAAATAATGGAATGAAATGCGGTGATAGAAATTCGTTGAGCAACAAGTTTTCTCAGTAGAATCCAAGTGTAAACCCTATTGAGTTTCCTGACAAGTCCAAGGTCGATCTCAGGGACTAAGGAAAACGGTATGCGGTGATAATTTTTAATAGACTTTGCGGTAACCAATAAATCAAATAGTTGTTTTGGGTTATTGTTTGCAGTATAAAATAAATGTATGCAGCGGAGTTGAGAAAAGATTGATTCTACGGTAGATATACTAAGTATGCGAAGGAACAGGTTGAGAAGGTCTTTAGCTAGTGTTACCCGAGAATGCGTCAGACTATACGATCATGCTATACTCATGCGACAGAAAATCATTTTCCAATGAAAATGCGATGCTCCTAGTTCTAGGATGCATGTGATGAATGTGATAATGTCCATAGAGCTTATTTCTAAGTCTCTACTTTTTTTCCTATGCGATGATGCAAGATGCACACAAAGACAAGGTGACCGCACACAATCATAGCCTATCTCTAGGATGCATATGATGTGTTAATAGCAAACAGTGCTTATTCCTAAGCTTCTATCTCTTGATTATGCATTCTAATCTGACTCTCCCAAGCCTAGATTCTGACCTGACTTTTCCAAACCTAGATTCTGTCCTTAGACTACCCTTTCGAGTATCTCTAATGGACGAATGATGCATACATAATACAAGATAATCGCATAGAATGAAGATCCCTAGTTATGCTAGCTAAGTGCTTCTCAAACCATTTGACAAATTTAGCTACTCATGCATAATAAACAAAGAGTGAACAGATATAAAGAAGTAAATTCCATTTCTATAGATAATTTTAAGTACAAAATGACAATGGAAGATAAGGATAGAGAGCCGGGTAGCAATCCCTTGCTTCCCAAGGCTTTTACACTGTCAACTCTATTCTGTTCAAAAGATATTCCTGTTTCCACAAAAGCGTCTCTCTGATCTCGATGCTTCCGACACTCTTCTAAGTTCACCGAAACGATCTCTCGGCACAATCTCGCTTCTCTCGCTTCCGCCTTAAATAAAAGAAAATATAAGAACGAGGCTACTTCTAACTATGGTGAAAATTGTCTAACCGTCGAACTCGACGAACGAACCCATTCTTTGAAGGTTGCCTTCGGTATTTATAGAGCTTTGGGGTGAAAGGCTTCTTCTCTCTTATGATTGCACTGATGGGATGAAATTAATTCTCTATCTGATGCGTCGAATATTTGTCATCGAAAAGTTGAATGTACTTGCTATAATAGTTCGTTAGCGGCTTGTCAACTTAATTCGGACTCGACCGTCATCAGCTTTCTGTCCCATCGTGATTTATTATGCTTTTCACCCAGATGCGCCCACCAAGTTGTGCCAGCTTTATGCGGCCATCCTTCTTGAGCAGATATTTGCGTGCACAAATCACCACAAAGCCTTGCGGTAACGTTGCACTCGGCCGTTGTCTTGTGATTGCATTTTCCGCATTGCATCAATGCATATTCTACATAAAAATACAAAAGTTAACTGTTTTCATGCGATGAACGCTTACAACCGAAATGTCATGAACTTAATGCTTTTGTGACATAATCCTATATATTTTATCAATGCAAACCTACATTGTTTAATAACTCAATACTGTAATAACGTGCATTTCTGCCTGTTATCATTAGTCTAGGCTTCGCATCTTTTTTGGTCATCAAATATCTTATCGTCGAGTGGTCTGTGTGGATTATCAATTTTGACCCCAACAAGTAATGTCTGAATTTTTCAATCGCAAAAATTACTGCTAAAAGTTCCTTCTCGGTGGTGGTGTAATTCGTCTGCAGGGAGTTTAATGTTCTGCTAGCATATGCGATGGGGTGTAACATTGTCTTTACTTTTTGTGCCAAGACTGCCCCCATCACATATCCACTAGCATCGCACATCAACTCGAATGGCTTTGACCAATCGAGTGCGATCAGAATTGGCGCTGTAGTCAAAGCGTCCTTTAGTGTTTTGAATGCGGTGAGGCAGTGTGAATCAAAATCAAAAGGTCTATCAGCTTCCAACAATGCATTCAACGGTCAAGCAATTTTGGAGAAGTCCTTCATAAATCTTCTATAAAACCCCGCGTGTCCTAAGAAACTCCTCCAAGCTTTCACATTTGCTGGAGGTGTAAGTTTTTCTATAGCTTCAATTTTTACTTTATCCACCTCTAGACCATCCATTAATTCCTTCTTTGACCATAAAATGACACTTTTCCCAGTTCAACACTAGATTGGTTTCTTTACATCTTTTTCAATATTCTCTCCAGGTTTTGCAGACAGATTTCATATGTTTTCCCATAGACTGAGAAATCATCCATAAAAATTTCAGCTGAGTCTTCAAGGTACTCGGAGAAGATTGCCATCACACACCTTTGAAACATACTAGGCATATTGCATAGTCCAAAAGGCATGCGACGAAAGGCGAACATTCCATATGGACATGTAAACATGGTCTAACCATTTGATGATTTCTTTTTTAACAACCTCTTTCATCGCAGGGTTCAGTTTGTGTTGAGGTTCTATCGAGCCTTTCTGGTTTTCTTCAAGCCGAATTCGATGCATGCAATGCGTCAGGCTAATACCTCTGATGTTTGCAAGCGTCCATCCAATTGCTCTAATATATTTCTTTCGAACACTAAGCAGTGCAGTTTCTTTTTCTTCAGGTAACGCAGAGGACATGATGACTGGTAAGGTTTCATTCTGGTCGAGAAATACGTACTTCAAGTAAGTTGGTAGAGTTTTTAGTTCCAGTGTAGGTGGTTGCTCTAAAGAGGGCTTCTGTGCTTTTCTTTCTTCATCCAAATTCAGCATTTCTTCATTCTTCAATATCTCTATTATTGCATGGCAAATCTCTATGGATCCTGCCGCATCCTCTCTTTCTTCATTTTCTTCTTTGGACTCTCAATCTTCAACGCAAGTGTGTTCATCATCGGAATCTGATAAGCCTTCTTCATCTGAGCTTCTTTCCATTGATGCTTATTGTGATTTGTCTCTTGTGCACATCTCTTTGAGCACGATCAGTGGACAAGAATGGTCGTCCCAATATGGTTGGAACATCTTTATCCGCCTCATAATCTAAGATAATGAAGTCTGCAGGTAGAATGAATTTGTCTATTTTTACCAAGACATCATTTAATTTTCTTTCAGGGTGCACCAAGGACCTATCCGCGAGTTGAAGAGACACCGTTGTGGGTGTTAACTGTCCTACATTCAATCTTTTGAAGATTGAAAGGGCCATTAAGTTATGTTTGCCCCAAGATCGCATAATGCTTGACCAATATAGATTCCTTCTATTAAGCAGGGTATTGTGAAACTACCTGGGTCACGCATCTTTTGTGGGATTATAGTATTTGATTCTTGTGTCAATGCCACCGTGGTGAATCTTCCCGTGCTTCTCTTCTTCGAGACATTGTCCTTAAAAAATTTGGCATACACTGGCATCTGCTCTATCGCTTTTATGAATAGAATATTGATGTGCAATTGTTTCAATATTTCCAGGAAGCGATGATACTGACCTTCATCATTTTGTTTCTTTTTCAGTTTTTGAGGAAATGAAGGTAGTTGTACTTTCAATGTTTCATAGTCTAGAGTCTTAGAGGTGATCGCATCTTCTTGTTCCATAGTCTCGGACTCATTTGACTCAGTTTGCGATAAATGTTTCTTTGATTCAATCGCAGGTTGCTCCTTTGACTCAGTCTTGCTAGGCTCCTTCCTGACTTCTATTGCCGTCTTTCCACTTCTTAAGGTGACTGCTTGGCATTGTTCTTTCCCTATATTCCCTAGATTGCATGGAAACTCAGTTGAGCTAGGCAATGTCCCTTGGGGTCTGTTCTTTAACTCTCCCACAATTTGTCCTATTTGAATTTCCAAATTGCGGATGGATGTAGCTTGGTTTTGATGGACTGTTTCATTCTTTTTGATATATTGCTTCAACAAGTTTTCCAAGGATGATGAGGATGGTGTTTGAGAGCTGCTAGCTTGATGTTGTTGTTGTCCATTAGTTCTACGGAAAAATCCTAGCAGTCCCTCCCTCTGAGCCACAGACTGACTGGCTTGCTATTAGTTGTTCTTCTAAGAAAAAATAGGGTGATTTTGCCACCCCAGGTTGTAAGTGTTTGAAAAAGCTATGTTTTTGATAAAGTAGATTGATTGAGGATTTCGTGGACATTCCTAAAAAGAATGTGATTCTTCACATAGAACATAGCTAGTGCTTGTTTGCTCTATCACATTGACTTGCCCATTTCGAGTTCCTGAATTTTTTATTGCGATGCCTTGCAACAATTTATCATCGTATTCATCTGATTTTGTAATGATGCAATGGCACCATTACTCACATTACCTTCTCTAGACTTAGTTCTTTGATTGCTTTCTTGCCAATCTTCATGGTTTTTCGAGATGCGATCAAGAATATTCTTTGCTTCGTCATATGTTTTGTCCAACAGACCTCCTACTGCTGCCGCATTGGTAGCTGTCTGCGATGAAGAATTGAGTCCATGATAGAAAATCTTCATTTTGAGGCAATCCAGTAATCCATTGTGTGGGCAGTCTCGTACTAGTCTCTTGAATCGCGCCCATGCGTCACTGAGTGATTCATCTTCTTCTTGTTCAAAATTGGTGATCAATTTTCTCCTTCTGGCATTCTCTGTGGGAGGGAAATACTTCTTCATAAACTTCTCCACAACTTGCTCCCATGAAGTTATCTCTCTTAGTTCGAGAGAGTAAGCCCATTTTCTTGCTTTATCGCATAGTGAAAATGGAAATAACATGAGTCGAACCTCTTTTGGGGAAATATTAGGGAACACAAAAGTATTATAAATTTCATTGAAGCTTCGTAAATGGGCCTGCACATCTTCACCATGCCGTCCTCCGAACTGTCTTGCTGTTTGTATCATTTGTAACATTACTGGCTTCATCTCGAACCTTGATCCATCCAATGTTGGTCTCATGATTCCTAGGGAGAAATTATATAAATTTTGTGACGCATAGTCCCAGATGGGTCAATTGCGATCATTTTCCAGTAGGATAGGATTTTTCATTATGTTGTTTTCATTTGCTACTGATTCCTCGGGTTGTTTAACCATTCTGTGAACTCTTCCTTGTCGTTTACGTCTGTTTCTCTTTCTTTTGTGAAAGGTTTTTTTCGATCTCTGGGTCGTATTTGAGCTCAGTAGTATGTCCTTCGCTCATGCGATGCTTGCCTCTTCCTTCACAGGTGAAATGGCAATACAATAAAGGTCGAAAGCTGAAAAGATCAAAGAGGTTTAATGATACCATAATCTACACCGTAATCCCCGAAAACGGCGCCAAAAAATTGATGCGTTGGTTTATCATGAGATAATGTGTGGATGCGATGATCATACAAGTTTTCCTAACAAAGCCCTAGTATAAGCTTTCTTAGGGTCCTGGTAAGTCCAAGATCGAACACAGGGATTACTAAATAGATATGCAATGGACTCTCTGATTCTATTGCGGTGGTGATAAAGAAGTAGATGGTGATTTAATTTAGATTTTCTAATATGATGGAATTAAACGCAGAGTGATGAAAGGGTGGTATTATAACAAGTATGCGATGAAGTGGTCGAGAAGAGATTTAGCTAACATTTCTTAAGATTTTGTACAAGTCACGCGATCAGGCTATACACAAACATTAAGCACTACATTTCTCAATGCATAATGACACAATTCCTATTTCTAGGATGCATGCGATGTGTCTGGGATGTAGCCGAGAACTTATTTCTAAGTCTATACTCTTGCTTATGCGATCTAATCCGACTCTCTCAAGCCTAGATTCTTTCGTTAAACTACTCTCTCAAGTACTCCAAATAATGAATGACACATACATAAGACAAGATGATCGCATGAAGTGCATAGCTTAAGTCATGCTAGCTAAATACTTCTCAACCCATTCACAAATTTAGTTACTCATGCATGGTATGGAAAGATTGAGCATAAATTGAAATGAAGTTTCTTTTTTACAAAAAAAAATGTTGAGTACAAAACAATAAATGGAGTGAGAAATATCAAGCAAGGTAAGCAATGTCTTGCTGCCCGTGGCCTTTTACACTACTCTTATCACTTCAACTCTTTTCCGATTTGTAGAATCTTGCTCTCGCAAGGGTTGGATGTCTCTCCTTCGTTCTGTTTTCTGACAGTCTCTCAACCTCTCTAAAAATTAATTTCTTTTCAAGGATTCGCTTTCCTCGACTTCGCCTCGCCTCCTTGCTCTCTCTTCTGGTTTGGTAACATTGGGCATTTCTAGATTTCAAGATGAAACAGCTCTTCTCACTAATGATTGCAAAGATGGGCAGCATTAATTTCCATACTCTGTTGCGCCGTCTGAAAGTCACCGGAAGTTCAATTTATTTGCAAGGTATGTTCTTTAACGATCGTCAACTCTATTTCCGAATTGACCATTATTAGCTTTACGTCCCATCATGTTTTATCATGTTGTCGCCTTTATGTAAGGTCTTTATGCGATCGCTTTTGAGGTACTTCTTGCGATCGCAAACTCGAGTGTGCCATCACATTGTATCCTTTGATCACAATTTCATACGCGCCATCACATTATACCTGCACAGAAATAGGAAAATTAGCTGCTTTTATGCGATGAGCATTAGCGATCGCATTTTCTTTTAGTTTTGCGACAGGAACAAATGTTGCAATGGAATTTCTTGGAGATCCCCTAAGAAATTGCAAGTGTTTCCATTGCTTTACATTTCTCCCTAAAAGTTCACACTGTGAGATCTATATTCGGCCTCGAGGCACCTTTAGTGTCCCCTTACCGATGGCATTTGAATAAATCAATATCGAAGTGAATGGAAAGAGTGTTTATTGTAAGTGGGAGCGGGACGTGTGACAACACATCCCTTGGTCTCTCTCATATTTTGAAGTAAAGTTTTGTGCATGGCTTCGTGGCACCTTGAGTGTTCCCCTATAGGATCACATTTTAGCATGACCTTTTATTCAAACTCCATAGCAGTACAAAACAATAAATGGAGTGAGAAATATCAAGCAAGGTAAGCAATGTCTTGCTGCCCGTGGCCTTTTACTCTACTCTTATCACTTCAACTCTTTTCCAATTTGTAGAATCTTGCTCTCGCAAGGGTTGGATGTCTCTCCTTCGTTCTGTTTTCTGACAGTCTCTCAACCTCTCTAAAAATTAATTTCTTTTCA
>NW_024064913.1:380064-384160 GCF_009727055.1 Benincasa hispida | reverse complement strand
GACCGAACAATGGTGACAGTATCAAGGAGTTATTCTGTCTATCAGTTGAGAATATCTCATTTCAGTGAAGGGGCACTTGATCACCCTATGACTTTTGTCCTGCACTCAATGAAAAATCATTGCAAAATAGATGTCACTTAAAGTATATTAGACTATTTTGTTAAAAATTTATTGGTTGTCTTGATGGTTTAATGAAATTAGACTAATTATAAATAATTTGTACGCTTTTAGCAAACTTATATGAATATGACTTCTGCAACCCTAAATTTACTCACAGCTGACAAACTAATGTGTGAAAATTACACTTCGTACAAAAATAAGATCAACACAATCCTTATCATCGATGATCTTCGTTTTGTCCTTCTGGAGGACTGTCCTCCTATTCCATCTCTCAATGTTGCTTGAAATGTTAAAAAAAACATACAAACAATGGAAACAGGCAAATGAGAAGGCTCGAGTATACATTTTAGCAAGTCTTTCTGAAGTCTTACCAAGAAGCATGAGCCCATACTCACGACCTATGAGATTATGGAGTCTCTGAGGGGAATGTTTGGACAACCGTCCACACAACTCAGACACGATGCCCTCAAACACATCATCAATGCCCATATGTAAGAAGGGTCATCTGTTCGAGAACATGTTCTCAACATGATGGTCTACGTCAACCTGACAGAGATGAAGGGGTCTGTCATCGATGAAGCCAGTCAGGTTAGCTTCATTCTGGAATCTTTACCTAAAAGTTTCCTATAGTTTCGTAGGAATGCTATTATGAACAGGATTGATTACAACCTGGCCACCTTTTCAATGAGCTACAGACCTTTCAGTCCTTGATAAAAACCAAGGAACAGAAGGATGAAGCAAATGTTGCTACATCCTCGAAAAAGTTCCATAGAGGTTCGACCTCTGGAATAAAGTTTGTGCCTTCTTCTTTCGACACCAAAAAGTGGAAGAAGAATAAAGGTGGAAAAGGGAAAGGTAACCTACCAGCTGCTGCCTAAAAGGTCAAGAAAGCTAAGGTTGCAAAGGGAATCTGTTTCCATAGTAACCAGAAGGACATTGAAAAAGGAACTGTTCCAAATACGTGGCGGAAAAGAAGAAGATCAAGCAAGGTAAATATGATTTGCTTGGAAACATGTTTGGTGGAGAATGATGATTCGACTTGGATAATTGATTTGGGTACCACTAACCAAGTTTGTTCTTCATTTCAGGGAATTAGTTCCAGGCGGCAACTGAAAGCTGGGGAGATGAGGATGTGGGTTAGAACTAGACACATCATTTAAGTTGTGGCAGTGAGAGGTCTCCAATTAACTTTACAGAAAAGATATATTTTGTTAGAAAATGTATATATAGTTCTTGGTTTGAAAAGGAACTTAATTTCTGTAAAGTGTTTACTCAAAAAATCATATTGTATAAATTTCTCTATAAATAAAGTATATTTTAAAGAATGGTGTCAATATTTATTCTACTGAACTGGAAAACAATCTTTATATGCTAAGACTATTAGCAATTAAAGCCCTCCATAACACTGAAATGTTTAAAACTACGGTAACTCAAAATAAAAGACTTGGAATTTCTCCTAAAGAAAATGTCCAACTTTGACACCTGAGATTAGGACACATCAATTTCAATAACCACGAAGTGTTAATGTCTCGTCATATAACACCATTCATGACAGAGACTTCAATTCACTAGAATGACCATAGGTAACATAACCTTAATCCTGAGTGAGTTGGGAACTCCTGCCATTGAGGGCAGTCCTTTGATTTGTATTGGTGCGAGTGGNAGGGCAGTCCTTTGATTTGTATTGGTGCGAGTGGCCAGGTCGCCGATTCAAACCTACCATTTTGGGGATTTATCTGATTTGGGAGTTGAAAACTCAGCTACACAAGATGGAATTCACTCCTTCCCCGAGGCAGGGGTAAGTAGATAGATGGCTCCGTTAAGGGTTGATTCCGGGGCTTGAACGATGTGGCATCACACACCTTCTCTTGGCCCGAGAGGTGTTCACATATAGTTGAACTATATTGTATTGTTCATTAGAGGAATCAGTGGTACTTAAAGAGTGAGATGTAACTATAGGGGCAAAACGGTAAATTGGCCTAGCTGTACTTACGAGCATCTGTGAAAGGTCACTGTACTCATGATTGGTTATATCCGATGGACACAGAAATATATCTGCGGCAAGAATAGTTCAAGTGTTGGTCTTTAGTGGAATCACTAACAGTTAACGGATGGTGACTCTCGTGGCTAAAGAGTTTAGTCAGCTATTCACGTACCGTTGGAGCTTCGAGCCATAGGTCCATTAGGTCACCTGGGTAGCTTGAATAAAGTCGAGAACCAGTGTTTGGGTTAATTTGAAATGTTCAAATTGACAAGAGAAAGTTCAATTATATATGATATAATTGGCTAAATGTATGAGATACATTATTTTGGAGGAAATTAGATATAAATATGATTTATATCAAGTAGAGGAGAAAATACTATAGTAAATATGTGATATCAAACTATAGGATATAAATATAATATGATTATATTTATTATTTAATTAATTGATTAATTATATGATTATTAACCAATTCTTCCACGTTCATACGTGGGTATTGGATTGCGTTGGTTATGATAACTGGCGGGTTAAAAATGAAAATCTTTTTCATTTTTCAAGTCATGCATTCATATTTTCTTCCGCCCAAAAAGAATTTGTGAAGACAATCGTGAGAGCCTATGCAATAGAAGCTCTTCCGTCTAAATGATCGTCTACCTCACAATTTCTCTAAACGATCGTATACGTTTTTCCTAAACGATCGTTCAGCTTTTCATACATGATCGTGTAGCTCTTCTATACGATAAGCACTTTCGCTATACGATAGCACAGTTTTATCTCCCACTTTCTTATCGTCTACACGACGCGTTGTCCTCCATCCTCTACCAAACTCACCAAAGCCCACTCTTTGGGTTTTCACTCCGAGGATACCCGGGTTTCATTAGTGGTGGTGTCGTCCCCACTGCAGTGTTCATGTTCGTACCGATCGTGTTGTTGCAGTCGATATTCCCGTCGAGTGTTGGTAGATCTGTTGGAGGTTTTCCGCTGCATTGGGTTTAGAAGTTCGAAGAGAGTCTTCAACTGGTATGAACCCTTTCCTTGTTACTTATTGTGTTCTAAGCATGCCGATAATTAGAATAATATGCATAACTGTATGTGTTGAATGTATATCTTTTGTATTTCGGTCACTTTGAAATCGGAGCGATATGAACACACTCATGGAAGTCTCGATATGAGATCCTTCAATTGGTATTAGAGCCAAGTTACTGATACTCCGATTTCATTTGTTGCAACGAAACAACATATACATTCATGGTGGGTGCATTTCTACGCTGTTTTATTTGTGAAATCTGTTGTGGATATGTCAGATTAATGGATGTTTTCGGGATGAATTGCCTCGGTTTGTTTAATTCCTTTTACATTTGCGGTTGTTTATAAAGGCCCCTACGTTTTTTGGCATAAATAATTGTTATCAAGTTTGTATTCAAAGTTTGTTTAAAGTTTTGAGTCGTTTGTCGATGTTCTGGGCAAGCATTGTGACTCTTCGAGGAAGGAGGCGATCTAGGGTTGATCACATAGTGCAGAAGAAGTTCTACACAATCGTTGTCCATCACATCGTAAAGATGAAGGAGTACGTGATCATGGTTGAACGCATCGATTAAACGATAGGGTATGCAATCAAGAGTTGGTCGTATCGGGTTGACGATCGGGTACGCGATCGCTGAGTATCGTTTAATGCGCGTGCGCTAAACGATCGTTTAGGTCAGCAAGCTTTATCGCTTAGTAATTGACTAAACGATCGCTTAGCATCGCAAGGTAAATCGTTTACCAAGTTGCATGCATCGGTTAGATGATGAGACGCTCACGTATCGTTTAAAGCGCGCACGCTAGACGATCGTTTAGGTCAGCAAGCTTTATCGCTTAGTAACTGACTAAACGATCGCTTAACATTGCAAGGTAAATCTTTTACCAAGTTGAACGCAAAAGTTAGACGATGAGACGTTCGCGTATCATTTAAAGTGCGCTAGACGATCGTTTAGGTCAGCCAGCTTCATC